>NW_027285047.1:0-246001 GCF_040894005.1 Engystomops pustulosus | reverse complement strand
AGAGAGATCACTCAACTTAATGTAGGAACACCGTTAATTTGTCTCCTAACTCATTTTTCTAACAAGACAACCTCAATGATAAGAAGCACATCTGTTTTCAATGCATTTACTCGCTAAAAGAGCTAAGTCGTGATTGTCTCTGTTGCTGAATTTGCTAGGACGCTATTCAACTCTAATCTAGGAGAGACTCACTAAACGTCATGTAGGAACACCGTTACTTTGTCTCCTAACTCATTTTCCTAACAAGACAACTCAATGATAAGACCACACTGTTTTCAATGCATTTCTTGCTAAAAGGAGCTAAGAGATGTGATTGTCTCTGTTGCTGAATGTGCTAGGACGCTATTCAACTCTAATCTAGGAGAGACTCACTAACTTCATGTAGGAACACCGTTACTTTGTCTCCTAACTCATTTCCCTAACAAGACAACCTCAATGATAAGAAGCACACTGTTTCAATGCATTTCTCTGCTAATAGAGCTAAGAGCGTGATTGTCTCTGTTGCTGAATGAGCTAGGACGCTATTCAACTCTAATCTAGGAGAGACTCACTAACTTCATGTAGAAACACCGTTACTTTGTCTCCTAACTCATTTCCTAACAAGACAACCTCAATGATAAGACGCACACTGTTTTCAATGCATTTCTTGCTAAAAGAGCTAAGATCGTGATAGTCTCTGTTGCTGAATGAGCTAGGACGCTATTCAACTCTAATCTAGGAGAGACTCACTAACTTCATGTAGGAACACCGTTACTTTGTCTCCTAACTCATTTCCTAATAAGACAACCTCAATGATAAGACGCACTCTGTTTTCAATGCATTTCTTGCTAAAAGAGCTATGATCGTGATTGTCTCTGTTGCTGAATGAGCTAGGACGCTATTCACCTCTAATCTAAGAGAGACTCACTAACTTCAAGTAGGAACACTGTTACTTTGTCTCCTCACTCATTTTCCTAACAAGACAACCTCAATGATAAGACCGCACACTGTTTTCAAATGCATTTCTTGCTAAAAGAGCTAAGATCGTGATTGTCTCTGTTGCTGAAATTTGCTAGGACGCTATTCAACTCTAATCTAAGGAGAACTCACTAACTTCATGTGAAACCGTTACTTGTCTCCTAACTCATTTTTTCCTAACAAGACAACCTCAATGATAAGACGCACACTGTTTTCAATGCATTTCTCGCTAAAAGAGCTAAGATCGTGATTGTCTCTGTTCTGAATTTGCTAGGACGCTATTCAACTCTAATCTAGAGAGAGACTCACTAACGTCATGTAGGAACACTGTTACTTTGTCTCCTAACTCATTTTCCTAACAAGACAACCTCAATGATAAGACGCACACTGTTTTCAATGCATTTCTTGCTAAAAGAGCTAAGATCGTGATTGTCTCTGTTGCTGAATGTGCTAGGACGCTATTCAACTCTAATCTAGAGAGCTCACTAACTTCATGAGGAACACGTAGATCACCGTTACTTGTCTCTAACTCATTTTCCTAACAAGACACCTCAATGTAGAAGACACACTGTTTTCATTGATTTTCTGCTAATAGAGCTAAGATCGTGATTGTCTCTGTTGCTGAATGACTAGGACGCTATTCAAACTCTAATCTAGAGAGACTCACTAACGTCATGTAGAAACACCGTTACTACTTTGTCTCTACTATTTTCCTAACAAGAAACCTCAATGATAAGAGCACATGTTTTCATGCAATGCTGCTTCTTGCTAAAAGAGCTAAGATCGTGATAGTCTCTGTTGCTGAATGACTACTCTAATCTAGGAGAGACTCACTAACTTCATGTAGGAACACCGTTACTTTGTCTCCTAACTCATTTTCCTAACAAGACAACCTCAATGATAAGACGCACTCTGTTGTCAATGCATTTCTTGCTAAAAGAGCTATGATCGTGATTGTCTCTGTTGCTGAATGAGCTAGGACGCTATTCACCTCTAATCTAAGAGAGACTCACTAACTTCAAGTAGGAACACTGTTACTTTGTCTCCTAACTCATTTTCCTAACAAGACAACCTCAATGATAAGACGCACACTGTTTTCAATGCATTTCTCGCTAAAAGAGCTAAGATCGTGATTGTCTCTGTTGCTGAATTTGCTAGGACGCTATTCAACTCTAATCTAAGAGATACTCACTAACTTCATGTAGGAACCGTTAATTTGTCTCCTAACTCATTTTTCTAACAAGACAACCTCAATGATAAGACGCACACTGTTTTCAATGCATTTCTCGCTAAAAGAAGCTAAGATCGTGATTGTCTCTGTTGCTGAATTTGCTAGGACGCTATTCAACTCTAATCTAGGGAGAGACTCACTAACGTCATGTAGGAACACCGTTACTTTGTCTCCTAACTCATTTTCCTAACAAGACAACCTCAATGATAAGACGCACACTGTTTTCAATGCATTTCTTGCTAAATGAGCTAAGATCGTGATTGTCCTCTGTTGCTGAATGTGCTAAGACGCTATTCAACTCTAATCTAGGAGAGACTCACTAACTTCATGTAGGAACACCGTTACTTTGTCTCCTAACTCATTTTCCTAACAAGACAACCTTAATGATAAGACGCACACTGTTTTCAATGCATTTCTTGCTAAAAGAGCTATGATCGTGATTGTCTCTGTTGCTGAATGAGCTATGACGCTATTCAACTCTAATCTAGGAGAGACTCACTAACTTCATGTAGGAACACCGTTATTTTGTCTCCTAACTCATTTTCCTAACAAGACAACCTCAATGATAAGACGCACACTGTTTTCAATGCATTTCTTGCTAAAAGAGCTAAGACCGTGATGTCTCTGTTGCTGAATGAGCTAGGACGCTATTCAACTCTAATCTAGGAGGACTCACTAACTTCATGTAGAAACACCGTTACTTTGTCTCCTAACTCATTTTCCCTAACAAGACAACCTCAATGATAAGACGCACACTGTTTTCAATGCATTTTCTCGCTAAAAGAGCTAAGATCGTGATTGTCTCTGTTGCTGAATGAGCTAGGACGCTATTCAACTCTAATCTAGGAGAGACTCACTAACTTCATGTAGGACACCGTTAGTTTGTCTCCTAACTCATTTTCCTAACAAGACAACCTCAATGATAAGACGCACACTGTTTTCAATGCATTCTTGCTAAAAGAGCTAAGATCGTGATTGTCTCTGTTGCTGAATGAGCTAGGACGCAATTCAACTCTAATCTAGGAGAGACTCACATAACTTCATGTAGGAACACCGTTACTTTGTCTCCTAACTCATTTTCCTAACAAGACAACCTCAATGATAAGACGCACACTGTTTTCAATGCATTTCTTGCTAAAAGAGCTAAGATCGTGATTGTCTCTGTTGCTGAATGAGCTAGGACGCTATTCAACTCTAATCTAGGAGAGACTCAGAACTTCATGTAGGAACCCGTTACTTTGTCTCCTAACTCATTTTCCTAACAAGACAACCTCAATGATAAGACGCACACTGTTTTCAATGCATTTCTTGCTAAAAGAGCTAAGATCGAGATTGTCTCTGTTGTCTGAATTTGCTAGGACGCTATTCAACTCTAATCTAGGAGAGACTTACTAACGTCATGTAGGAACACCGTTACCTTTGTCTCCTAACTCATTTTCCTAACAAGACAACCTCAATGATAAGACGCACACTGTTTTCAATGCATTTCTTGCTAAAAGAGCTATGATCGTGATTGTCTCTGTTGCTGAATGAGCTAGGACGCTATTCACCTCTAAGCTAAGAGAGACTCACTAACTTCAAGTAGGAACACTGTTACTTTGTCTCCTGACTCATTTCCTAACAAGACAACCTCAATGATAAGACGCACACTGTTTTCAATGCATTTCTTGCTAAAAGAGCTAAGATCGTGATTGTCTCTGTTGCTGAATGAGCTAGGACGCTATTCAACTCTAATCTAGGAGAGACTCACTAACTTCATGTAGGAACACCGTTACTTTGTCTCCTAACTCATTTCCCTAACAAGACAACCTCAATGATAAGACGCACACTGTTTTCAATGCATTTCTTGCTAAAAGAGCTAAGATCGTGATTGTCTCAGTTGCTGAATGTGCTAGGACGCTATTCAACTCTAATCTAAGAGAGACTCACTAACTTCATGTAGGAACACCGTTACTTTGCCTCCTAACTCATTTTCCTAACAAGACAACCTCAATGATAAGACGCACACTGTTTTCAATGCATTTCTTGCTAAAAGAGCTAAGATCGTGATAGTCTCTGTTGCTGAATGAGCTAGGACGCTATTCAACTCTAATCTAGGAGAGACTCACTAACTTCATGTAGGAACACCGTTACTTTGTCTCCTAACTCATTTTCCTAACAAGACAACCTCAATGATAAGACGCACACTGTTTTCAATGCATTTCTTGCTAAAAGAGCTAAGATCGTGATTGTCTCTGTTGCTGAATGTGCTAGGACGCTATTCAACTCTAATCTAAGAGATACTCACTAACTTCATGTAGGAACACCGTTACTTTGTCTCCTAACTCATTTTCCTAACAAGACAACCTCAATGATAAGACGCACACTGTTTTCAATGCATTTCTTGCTAAAAGAGCTAAGATCGTGATTGTCTCTGTTGCTGAATGTGCTAGGACGCTATTCAACTCTAATCTAAGAGATACTCACTAACTTCATGTAGGAACACCGTTAATTTGTCTCCTAACTCATTTTTCTAACAAGACAACCTCAATGATAAGACGCACACTGTTTTCAATGCATTTCTCGCTAAAAGAGCTAAGATCGTGATTGTCTCTGTTGCTGAATTTGCTAGGACGCTATTCAACTCTAATCTAAGAGATACTCACTAACTTCATGTAGGAACACCGTTAATTTGTCTCCTAACTCATTTTTCTAACAAGACAACCTCAATGATAAGACGCACACTGTTTTCAATGCATTTCTCGCTAAAAGAGCTAAGATCGTGATTGTCTCTGTTGCTGAATTTGCTAGGACGCTATTCAACTCTAATCTAGGAGAGACTCACTAACGTCATGTAGGAACACCGTTACTTTGTCTCCTAACTCATTTTCCTAACAAGACAACCTCAATGATAAGACGCACACTGTTTTCAATGCATTTCTTGCTAAAAGAGCTAAGATCGTGATTGTCTCTGTTGCTGAATGTGCTAGGACGCTATTCAACTCTTATCTAGGAGAGACTCACTAACTTCATGTAGGAACACCGTTACTTTGTCTCCTAACTCATTTTCCTAACAAGACAACCTTAATGATAAGACGCACACTGTTTTCAATGCATTTCTTGCTAAAAGAGCTATGATCGTGATTGTCTCTGTTGCTGAATGAGCTAGGACGCTATTCAACTCTAATCTAGGAGAGACTCACTAACTTCATGTAGGAACACCGTTACTTTGCCTCCTAACTCATTTTCCTAACAAGACAACCTCAATGATAAGACGCACACTGTTTTCAATGCATTTCTCGCTAAAAGAGCTAAGATCGTGATTGTCTCTGTTGCTGAATGAGCTAGGACGCAATTCAACTCTAATCTAGGAGAGACTCACTAACTTCATGTAGGAACACCGTTACTTTGTCTCCTAACTCATTTCCCTAACAAGACAACCTCAATGATAAGAAGCACACTGTTTTCAATGCATTTCTTGCTAATAGAGCTAAGATCGTGATTGTCTCTGTTGCTGAATGAGCTAGGACGCTATTCAACTCTAATCTAGGAGAGACTCACTAACTTCATGTAGAAACACCGTTACTTTGTCTCCTAACTCATTTTCCTAACAAGACAACCTCAATGATAAGACGCACACTGTTTTCAATGCATTTCTTGCTAAAAGAGCTAAGATCGTGATAGTCTCTGTTGCTGAATGAGCTAGGACGCTATTCAACTCTAATCTAGGAGAGACTCACTAACTTCATGTAGGAACACCGTTACTTTGTCTCCTAACTCATTTTCCTAATAAGACAACCTCAATGATAAGACGCACACTGTTTTCAATGCATTTCTTGCTAAAAGAGCTATGATCGTGATTGTCTCTGTTGCTGAATGAGCTAGGACGCTATTCACCTCTAATCTAAGAGAGACTCACTAACTTCAAGTAGGAACACTGTTACTTTGTCTCCTAACTCATTTTCCTAACAAGACAACCTCAATGATAAGACGCACACTGTTTTCAATGCATTTCTCGCTAAAAGAGCTAAGATCGTGATTGTCTCTGTTGCTGAATTTGCTAGGACGCTATTCAACTCTAATCTAAGAGATACTCACTAACTTCATGTAGGAACACCGTTAATTTGTCTCCTAACTCATTTTTCTAACAAGACAACCTCAATGATAAGACGCACACTGTTTTCAATGCATTTCTCGCTAAAAGAGCTAAGATCGTGATTGTCTCTGTTGCTGAATTTGCTAGGACGCTATTCAACTCTAATCTAGGAGAGACTCACTAACGTCATGTAGGAACACCGTTACTTTGTCTCCTAACTCATTTTCCTAACAAGACAACCTCAATGATAAGACGCACACTGTTTTCAATGCATTTCTTGCTAAAAGAGCTAAGATCGTGATTGTCTCTGTTGCTGAATGTGCTAGGACGCTATTCAACTCTAATCTAGGAGAGACTCACTAACTTCATGTAGGAACACCGTTACTTTGTCTCCTAACTCATTTTCCTAACAAGACAACCTCAATGATAAGAAGCACACTGTTTTCAATGCATTTCTTGCTAATAGAGCTAAGATCGTGATTGTCTCTGTTGCTGAATGAGCTAGGACGCTATTCAACTCTAATCTAGGAGAGACTCACTAACTTCATGTAGAAACACCGTTACTTTGTCTCCTAACTCATTTTCCTAACAAGACAACCTCAATGATAAGACGCACACTGTTTTCAATGCATTTCTTGCTAAAAGAGCTAAGATCGTGATAGTCTCTGTTGCTGAATGAGCTAGGACGCTATTCAACTCTAATCTAGGAGAGACTCACTAACTTCATGTAGGAACACCGTTACTTTGTCTCCTAACTCATTTTCCTAACAAGACAACCTCAATGATAAGACGCACACTGTTTTCAATGCATTTCTTGCTAAAAGAGCTATGATCGTGATTGTCTCTGTTGCTGAATGAGCTAGGACGCTATTCACCTCTAATCTAAGAGAGACTCACTAACTTCAAGTAGGAACACTGTTACTTTGTCTCCTAACTCATTTTCCTAACAAGACAACCTCAATGATAAGACGCACACTGTTTTCAATGCATTTCTCGCTAAAAGAGCTAAGATCGTGATTGTCTCTGTTGCTGAATTTGCTAGGACGCTATTCAACTCTAATCTAAGAGATACTCACTAACTTCATGTAGGAACACCGTTAATTTGTCTCCTAACTCATTTTTCTAACAAGACAACCTCAATGATAAGACGCACACTGTTTTCAATGCATTTCTCGCTAAAAGAGCTAAGATCGTGATTGTCTCTGTTGCTGAATTTGCTAGGACGCTATTCAACTCTAATCTAGGAGAGACTCACTAACGTCATGTAGGAACACCGTTACTTTGTCTCCTAACTCATTTTCCTAACAAGACAACCTCAATGATAAGACGCACACTGTTTTCAATGCATTTCTTGCTAAAAGAGCTAAGATCGTGATTGTCTCTGTTGCTGAATGTGCTAGGACGCTATTCAACTCTAATCTAGGAGAGACTCACTAACTTCATGTAGGAACACCGTTACTTTGTCTCCTAACTCATTTTCCTAACAAGACAACCTTAATGATAAGACGCACACTGTTTTCAATGCATTTCTTGCTAAAAGAGCTATGATCGTGATTGTCTCTGTTGCTGAATGAGCTATGACGCTATTCAACTCTAATCTAGGAGAGACTCACTAACTTCATGTAGGAACACCGTTATTTTGTCTCCTAACTCATTTTCCTAACAAGACAACCTCAATGATAAGACGCACACTGTTTTCAATGCATTTCTTGCTAAAAGAGCTAAGACCGTGATGTCTCTGTTGCTGAATGAGCTAGGACGCTATTCAACTCTAATCTAGGAGAGACTCACTAACTTCATGTAGAAACACCGTTACTTTGTCTCCTAACTCATTTTCCTAACAAGACAACCTCAATGATAAGACGCACACTGTTTTCAATGCATTTCTCGCTAAAAGAGCTAAGATCGTGATTGTCTCTGTTGCTGAATGAGCTAGGACGCTATTCAACTCTAATCTAGGAGAGACTCACTAACTTCATGTAGGAACACCGTTAGTTTGTCTCCTAACTCATTTTCCTAACAAGACAACCTCAATGATAAGACGCACACTGTTTTCAATGCATTTCTTGCTAAAAGAGCTAAGATCGTGATTGTCTCTGTTGCTGAATGAGCTAGGACGCAATTCAACTCTAATCTAGGAGAGACTCACTAACTTCATGTAGGAACACCGTTACTTTGTCTCCTAACTCATTTTCCTAACAAGACAACCTCAATGATAAGACGCACACTGTTTTCAATGCATTTCTTGCTAAAAGAGCTAAGATCGTGATTGTCTCTGTTGCTGAATGAGCTAGGACGCTATTCAACTCTAATCTAGGAGAGACTCACGAACTTCATGTAGGAACACCGTTACTTTGTCTCCTAACTCATTTTCCTAACAAGACAACCTCAATGATAAGACGCACACTGTTTTCAATGCATTTCTTGCTAAAAGAGCTAAGATCGAGATTGTCTCTGTTGCTGAATTTGCTAGGACGCTATTCAACTCTAATCTAGGAGAGACTCACTAACGTCATGTAGGAACACCGTTACTTTGTCTCCTAACTCATTTTCCTAACAAGACAACCTCAATGATAAGACGCACACTGTTTTCAATGCATTTCTTGCTAAAAGAGCTATGATCGTGATTGTCTCTGTTGCTGAATGAGCTAGGACGCTATTCACCTCTAATCTAAGAGAGACTCACTAACTTCAAGTAGGAACACTGTTACTTTGTCTCCTGACTCATTTTCCTAACAAGACAACCTCAATGATAAGACGCACACTGTTTTCAATGCATTTCTTGCTAAAAGAGCTAAGATCGTGATTGTCTCTGTTGCTGAATGAGCTAGGACGCTATTCAACTCTAATCTAGGAGAGACTCACTAACTTCATGTAGGAACACCGTTACTTTGTCTCCTAACTCATTTCCCTAACAAGACAACCTCAATGATAAGACGCACACTGTTTTCAATGCATTTCTTGCTAAAAGAGCTAAGATCGTGATTGTCTCTGTTGCTGAATGTGCTAGGACGCTATTCAACTCTAATCTAAGAGAGACTCACTAACTTCATGTAGGAACACCGTTACTTTGCCTCCTAACTCATTTTCCTAACAAGACAACCTCAATGATAAGACGCACACTGTTTTCAATGCATTTCTTGCTAAAAGAGCTAAGATCGTGATAGTCTCTGTTGCTGAATGAGCTAGGACGCTATTCAACTCTAATCTAGGAGAGACTCACTAACTTCATGTAGGAACACCGTTACTTTGTCTCCTAACTCATTTTCCTAACAAGACAACCTCAATGATAAGACGCACACTGTTTTCAATGCATTTCTTGCTAAAAGAGCTAAGATCGTGATTGTCTCTGTTGCTGAATGTGCTAGGACGCTATTCAACTCTAATCTAAGAGATACTCACTAACTTCATGTAGGAACACCGTTACTTTGTCTCCTAACTCATTTTCCTAACAAGACAACCTCAATGATAAGACGCACACTGTTTTCAATGCATTTCTTGCTAAAAGAGCTAAGATCGAGATTGTCTCTGTTGCTGAATTTGCTAGGACGCTATTCAACTCTAATCTAGGAGAGACTCACTAACGTCATGTAGGAACACCGTTACTTTGTCTCCTAACTCATTTTCCTAACAAGACAACCTCAATGATAAGACGCACACTGTTTTCAATGCATTTCTTGCTAAAAGAGCTAAGATCGAGATTGTCTCTGTTGCTGAATTTGCTAGGACGCTATTCAACTCTAATCTAGGAGAGACTCACTAACGTCATGTAGGAACACCGTTACTTTGTCTCCTAACTCATTTTCCTAACAAGACAACCTCAATGATAAGACGCACACTGTTTTCAATGCATTTCTTGCTAAAAGAGCTATGATCGTGATTGTCTCTGTTGCTGAATGAGCTAGGACGCTATTCACCTCTAATCTAAGAGAGACTCACTAACTTCAAGTAGGAACACTGTTACTTTGTCTCCTGACTCATTTTCCTAACAAGACAACCTCAATGATAAGACGCACACTGTTTTCAATGCATTTCTTGCTAAAAGAGCTAAGATCGTGATTGTCTCTGTTGCTGAATGAGCTAGGACGCTATTCAACTCTAATCTAGGAGAGACTCACTAACTTCATGTAGGAACACCGTTACTTTGTCTCCTAACTCATTTTCCTAACAAGACAACCTCAATGATAAGACGCACACTGTTTTCAATGCATTTCTTGCTAAAAGAGCTAAGACCGTGATGTCTCTGTTGCTGAATGTGCTAGGACGCTATTCAACTCTAATCTAGGAGAGACTCACTAACTTCATGTAGGAACACCGTTACTTTGTCTCCTAACTCATTTTCCTAACAAGACAACCTCAATGATAAGACGCACACTGTTTTCAATGCATTTCTTGCTAAAAGAGCTATGATCGTGATTGTCTCTGTTGCTGAATGAGCTAGGACGCTATTCACCTCTAATCTAAGAGAGACTCACTAACTTCAAGTAGGAACACTGTTACTTTGTCTCCTAACTCATTTTCCTAACAAGACAACCTCAATGATAAGACGCACACTGTTTTCAATGCATTTCTCGCTAAAAGAGCTAAGATCGTGATTGTCTCTGTTGCTGAATTTGCTAGGACGCTATTCAACTCTAATCTAAGAGATACTCACTAACTTCATGTAGGAACACCGTTAATTTGTCTCCTAACTCATTTTTCTAACAAGACAACCTCAATGATAAGACGCACACTGTTTTCAATGCATTTCTCGCTAAAAGAGCTAAGATCGTGATTGTCTCTGTTGCTGAATTTGCTAGGACGCTATTCAACTCTAATCTAGGAGAGACTCACTAACGTCATGTAGGAACACCGTTACTTTGTCTCCTAACTCATTTTCCTAACAAGACAACCTCAATGATAAGACGCACACTGTTTTCAATGCATTTCTTGCTAAAAGAGCTAAGATCGTGATTGTCTCTGTTGCTGAATGTGCTAGGACGCTATTCAACTCTAATCTAGGAGAGACTCACTAACTTCATGTAGGAACACCGTTACTTTGTCTCCTAACTCATTTCCCTAACAAGACAACCTCAATGATAAGAAGCACACTGTTTTCAATGCATTTCTTGCTAATAGAGCTAAGATCGTGATTGTCTCTGTTGCTGAATGAGCTAGGACGCTATTCAACTCTAATCTAGGAGAGACTCACTAACTTCATGTAGAAACACCGTTACTTTGTCTCCTAACTCATTTTCCTAACAAGACAACCTCAATGATAAGACGCACACTGTTTTCAATGCATTTCTTGCTAAAAGAGCTAAGATCGTGATAGTCTCTGTTGCTGAATGAGCTAGGACGCTATTCAACTCTAATCTAGGAGAGACTCACTAACTTCATGTAGGAACACCGTTACTTTGTCTCCTAACTCATTTTCCTAATAAGACAACCTCAATGATAAGACGCACACTGTTTTCAATGCATTTCTTGCTAAAAGAGCTATGATCGTGATTGTCTCTGTTGCTGAATGAGCTAGGACGCTATTCACCTCTAATCTAAGAGAGACTCACTAACTTCAAGTAGGAACACTGTTACTTTGTCTCCTAACTCATTTTCCTAACAAGACAACCTCAATGATAAGACGCACACTGTTTTCAATGCATTTCTCGCTAAAAGAGCTAAGATCGTGATTGTCTCTGTTGCTGAATTTGCTAGGACGCTATTCAACTCTAATCTAAGAGATACTCACTAACTTCATGTAGGAACACCGTTAATTTGTCTCCTAACTCATTTTTCTAACAAGACAACCTCAATGATAAGACGCACACTGTTTTCAATGCATTTCTCGCTAAAAGAGCTAAGATCGTGATTGTCTCTGTTGCTGAATTTGCTAGGACGCTATTCAACTCTAATCTAGGAGAGACTCACTAACGTCATGTAGGAACACCGTTACTTTGTCTCCTAACTCATTTTCCTAACAAGACAACCTCAATGATAAGACGCACACTGTTTTCAATGCATTTCTTGCTAAAAGAGCTAAGATCGTGATTGTCTCTGTTGCTGAATGTGCTAGGACGCTATTCAACTCTAATCTAGGAGAGACTCACTAACTTCATGTAGGAACACCGTTACTTTGTCTCCTAACTCATTTTCCTAACAAGACAACCTCAATGATAAGAAGCACACTGTTTTCAATGCATTTCTTGCTAATAGAGCTAAGATCGTGATTGTCTCTGTTGCTGAATGAGCTAGGACGCTATTCAACTCTAATCTAGGAGAGACTCACTAACTTCATGTAGAAACACCGTTACTTTGTCTCCTAACTCATTTTCCTAACAAGACAACCTCAATGATAAGACGCACACTGTTTTCAATGCATTTCTTGCTAAAAGAGCTAAGATCGTGATAGTCTCTGTTGCTGAATGAGCTAGGACGCTATTCAACTCTAATCTAGGAGAGACTCACTAACTTCATGTAGGAACACCGTTACTTTGTCTCCTAACTCATTTTCCTAACAAGACAACCTCAATGATAAGACGCACACTGTTTTCAATGCATTTCTTGCTAAAAGAGCTATGATCGTGATTGTCTCTGTTGCTGAATGAGCTAGGACGCTATTCACCTCTAATCTAAGAGAGACTCACTAACTTCAAGTAGGAACACTGTTACTTTGTCTCCTAACTCATTTTCCTAACAAGACAACCTCAATGATAAGACGCACACTGTTTTCAATGCATTTCTCGCTAAAAGAGCTAAGATCGTGATTGTCTCTGTTGCTGAATTTGCTAGGACGCTATTCAACTCTAATCTAAGAGATACTCACTAACTTCATGTAGGAACACCGTTAATTTGTCTCCTAACTCATTTTTCTAACAAGACAACCTCAATGATAAGACGCACACTGTTTTCAATGCATTTCTCGCTAAAAGAGCTAAGATCGTGATTGTCTCTGTTGCTGAATTTGCTAGGACGCTATTCAACTCTAATCTAGGAGAGACTCACTAACGTCATGTAGGAACACCGTTACTTTGTCTCCTAACTCATTTTCCTAACAAGACAACCTCAATGATAAGACGCACACTGTTTTCAATGCATTTCTTGCTAAAAGAGCTAAGATCGTGATTGTCTCTGTTGCTGAATGTGCTAGGACGCTATTCAACTCTAATCTAGGAGAGACTCACTAACTTCATGTAGGAACACCGTTACTTTGTCTCCTAACTCATTTTCCTAACAAGACAACCTTAATGATAAGACGCACACTGTTTTCAATGCATTTCTTGCTAAAAGAGCTATGATCGTGATTGTCTCTGTTGCTGAATGAGCTATGACGCTATTCAACTCTAATCTAGGAGAGACTCACTAACTTCATGTAGGAACACCGTTATTTTGTCTCCTAACTCATTTTCCTAACAAGACAACCTCAATGATAAGACGCACACTGTTTTCAATGCATTTCTTGCTAAAAGAGCTAAGACCGTGATGTCTCTGTTGCTGAATGAGCTAGGACGCTATTCAACTCTAATCTAGGAGAGACTCACTAACTTCATGTAGAAACACCGTTACTTTGTCTCCTAACTCATTTTCCTAACAAGACAACCTCAATGATAAGACGCACACTGTTTTCAATGCATTTCTCGCTAAAAGAGCTAAGATCGTGATTGTCTCTGTTGCTGAATGAGCTAGGACGCTATTCAACTCTAATCTAGGAGAGACTCACTAACTTCATGTAGGAACACCGTTAGTTTGTCTCCTAACTCATTTTCCTAACAAGACAACCTCAATGATAAGACGCACACTGTTTTCAATGCATTTCTTGCTAAAAGAGCTAAGATCGTGATTGTCTCTGTTGCTGAATGAGCTAGGACGCAATTCAACTCTAATCTAGGAGAGACTCACTAACTTCATGTAGGAACACCGTTACTTTGTCTCCTAACTCATTTTCCTAACAAGACAACCTCAATGATAAGACGCACACTGTTTTCAATGCATTTCTTGCTAAAAGAGCTAAGATCGTGATTGTCTCTGTTGCTGAATGAGCTAGGACGCTATTCAACTCTAATCTAGGAGAGACTCACGAACTTCATGTAGGAACACCGTTACTTTGTCTCCTAACTCATTTTCCTAACAAGACAACCTCAATGATAAGACGCACACTGTTTTCAATGCATTTCTTGCTAAAAGAGCTAAGATCGAGATTGTCTCTGTTGCTGAATTTGCTAGGACGCTATTCAACTCTAATCTAGGAGAGACTTACTAACGTCATGTAGGAACACCGTTACTTTGTCTCCTAACTCATTTTCCTAACAAGACAACCTCAATGATAAGACGCACACTGTTTTCAATGCATTTCTTGCTAAAAGAGCTATGATCGTGATTGTCTCTGTTGCTGAATGAGCTAGGACGCTATTCACCTCTAATCTAAGAGAGACTCACTAACTTCAAGTAGGAACACTGTTACTTTGTCTCCTGACTCATTTTCCTAACAAGACAACCTCAATGATAAGACGCACACTGTTTTCAATGCATTTCTTGCTAAAAGAGCTAAGATCGTGATTGTCTCTGTTGCTGAATGAGCTAGGACGCTATTCAACTCTAATCTAGGAGAGACTCACTAACTTCATGTAGGAACACCGTTACTTTGTCTCCTAACTCATTTCCCTAACAAGACAACCTCAATGATAAGACGCACACTGTTTTCAATGCATTTCTTGCTAAAAGAGCTAAGATCGTGATTGTCTCTGTTGCTGAATGTGCTAGGACGCTATTCAACTCTAATCTAAGAGAGACTCACTAACTTCATGTAGGAACACCGTTACTTTGCCTCCTAACTCATTTTCCTAACAAGACAACCTCAATGATAAGACGCACACTGTTTTCAATGCATTTCTTGCTAAAAGAGCTAAGATCGTGATAGTCTCTGTTGCTGAATGAGCTAGGACGCTATTCAACTCTAATCTAGGAGAGACTCACTAACTTCATGTAGGAACACCGTTACTTTGTCTCCTAACTCATTTTCCTAACAAGACAACCTCAATGATAAGACGCACACTGTTTTCAATGCATTTCTTGCTAAAAGAGCTAAGATCGTGATTGTCTCTGTTGCTGAATGTGCTAGGACGCTATTCAACTCTAATCTAAGAGATACTCACTAACTTCATGTAGGAACACCGTTACTTTGTCTCCTAACTCATTTTCCTAACAAGACAACCTCAATGATAAGACGCACACTGTTTTCAATGCATTTCTTGCTAAAAGAGCTAAGATCGTGATTGTCTCTGTTGCTGAATGTGCTAGGACGCTATTCAACTCTAATCTAAGAGATACTCACTAACTTCATGTAGGAACACCGTTAATTTGTCTCCTAACTCATTTTTCTAACAAGACAACCTCAATGATAAGACGCACACTGTTTTCAATGCATTTCTCGCTAAAAGAGCTAAGATCGTGATTGTCTCTGTTGCTGAATTTGCTAGGACGCTATTCAACTCTAATCTAAGAGATACTCACTAACTTCATGTAGGAACACCGTTAATTTGTCTCCTAACTCATTTTTCTAACAAGACAACCTCAATGATAAGACGCACACTGTTTTCAATGCATTTCTCGCTAAAAGAGCTAAGATCGTGATTGTCTCTGTTGCTGAATTTGCTAGGACGCTATTCAACTCTAATCTAGGAGAGACTCACTAACGTCATGTAGGAACACCGTTACTTTGTCTCCTAACTCATTTTCCTAACAAGACAACCTCAATGATAAGACGCACACTGTTTTCAATGCATTTCTTGCTAAAAGAGCTAAGATCGTGATTGTCTCTGTTGCTGAATGTGCTAGGACGCTATTCAACTCTTATCTAGGAGAGACTCACTAACTTCATGTAGGAACACCGTTACTTTGTCTCCTAACTCATTTTCCTAACAAGACAACCTTAATGATAAGACGCACACTGTTTTCAATGCATTTCTTGCTAAAAGAGCTATGATCGTGATTGTCTCTGTTGCTGAATGAGCTAGGACGCTATTCAACTCTAATCTAGGAGAGACTCACTAACTTCATGTAGGAACACCGTTACTTTGCCTCCTAACTCATTTTCCTAACAAGACAACCTCAATGATAAGACGCACACTGTTTTCAATGCATTTCTCGCTAAAAGAGCTAAGATCGTGATTGTCTCTGTTGCTGAATGAGCTAGGACGCAATTCAACTCTAATCTAGGAGAGACTCACTAACTTCATGTAGGAACACCGTTACTTTGTCTCCTAACTCATTTTCCTAACAAGACAACCTCAATGATAAGACGCACACTGTTTTCAATGCATTTCTTGCTAAAAGAGCTAAGATCGTGATTGTCTCTGTTGCTGAATGAGCTAGGACGCTATTCAACTCTAATCTAGGAGAGACTCACGAACTTCATGTAGGAACACCGTTACTTTGTCTCCTAACTCATTTTCCTAACAAGACAACCTCAATGATAAGACGCACACTGTTTTCAATGCATTTCTTGCTAAAAGAGCTAAGATCGAGATTGTCTCTGTTGCTGAATTTGCTAGGACGCTATTCAACTCTAATCTAGGAGAGACTCACTAACGTCATGTAGGAACACCGTTACTTTGTCTCCTAACTCATTTTCCTAACAAGACAACCTCAATGATAAGACGCACACTGTTTTCAATGCATTTCTTGCTAAAAGAGCTATGATCGTGATTGTCTCTGTTGCTGAATGAGCTAGGACGCTATTCACCTCTAATCTAAGAGAGACTCACTAACTTCAAGTAGGAACACTGTTACTTTGTCTCCTGACTCATTTTCCTAACAAGACAACCTCAATGATAAGACGCACACTGTTTTCAATGCATTTCTTGCTAAAAGAGCTAAGATCGTGATTGTCTCTGTTGCTGAATGAGCTAGGACGCTATTCAACTCTAATCTAGGAGAGACTCACTAACTTCATGTAGGAACACCGTTACTTTGTCTCCTAACTCATTTCCCTAACAAGACAACCTCAATGATAAGACGCACACTGTTTTCAATGCATTTCTTGCTAAAAGAGCTAAGATCGTGATTGTCTCTGTTGCTGAATGTGCTAGGACGCTATTCAACTCTAATCTAAGAGAGACTCACTAACTTCATGTAGGAACACCGTTACTTTGCCTCCTAACTCATTTCCCTAACAAGACAACCTCAATGATAAGACGCACACTGTTTTCAATGCATTTCTTGCTAAAAGAGCTAAGATCGTGATTGTCTCTGTTGCTGAATGAGCTAGGACGCTATTCAACTCTAATCTAGGAGAGACTCACTAACTTCATGTAGGAACACCGTTACTTTGTCTCCTAACTCATTTTCCTAACAAGACAACCTCAATGATAAGACGCACACTGTTTTCAATGCATTTCTTGCTAAAAGAGCTAAGATCGTGATTGTCTCTGTTGCTGAATGAGCTAGGACGCTATTCAACTCTAATCTAGGAGAGACTCAGTAACTTCATGTAGGAACACCGTTACTTTGTCTCCTAACTCATTTTCCTAACAAGACAACCTCAATGATAAGACGCACACTGTTTTCAATGCATTTCTTGCTAAAAGAGCTAAGATCGAGATTGTCTCTGTTGCTGAATTTGCTAGGACGCTATTCAACTCTAATCTAGGAGAGACTCACTAACGTCATGTAGGAACACCGTTACTTTGTCTCCTAACTCATTTTCCTAACAAGACAACCTCAATGATAAGACGCACACTGTTTTCAATGCATTTCTTGCTAAAAGAGCTATGATCGTGATTGTCTCTGTTGCTGAATGAGCTAGGACGCTATTCACCTCTAATCTAAGAGAGACTCACTAACTTCAAGTAGGAACACTGTTACTTTGTCTCCTGACTCATTTTCCTAACAAGACAACCTCAATGATAAGACGCACACTGTTTTCAATGCATTTCTCGCTAAAAGAGCTAAGATCGTGATTGTCTCTGTTGCTGAATGTGCTAGGACGCTATTCAACTCTAATCTAAGAGAGACTCACTAACTTCATGTAGGAACACCGTTACTTTGCCTCCTAACTCATTTTCCTAACAAGACAACCTCAATGATAAGACGCACACTGTTTTCAATGCATTTCTTGCTAAAAGAGCTAAGATCGTGATAGTCTCTGTTGCTGAATGAGCTAGGACGCTATTCAACTCTAATCTAGGAGAGACTCACTAACTTCATGTAGGAACACCGTTACTTTGTCTCCTAACTCATTTTCCTAACAAGACAACCTCAATGATAAGACGCACACTGTTTTCAATGCATTTCTTGCTAAAAGAGCTAAGATCGTGATTGTCTCTGTTGCTGAATGAGCTAGGACGCTATTCAACTCTAATCTAGGAGAGACTCACTAACTTCATGTAGGAACACCGTTACTTTGTCTCCTAACTCATTTTCCTAACAAGACAACCTCAATGATAAGATGCACACTGTTTTCAATGCATTTCTTGCTAAAAGAGCTAAGACCGTAATGTCTCTGTTGCCGAATGTGCTAGGACGCTATTCAACTCTAATCTAAGAGAGACTCACTAACTTCATGTAGGAACACCGTTACTTTGTCTCCTAACTCATTTTCCTAACAAGACAACCTCAATGATAAGACGCACACTGTTTTCAATGCATTTCTTGCTAAAAGAGCTATGATCGTGATTGTCTCTGTTGCTGAATGAGCTAGGACGCTATTCAACTCTAATCTAGGAGAGACTCACTAACTTCATGTAGGAACACCGTTACTTTGTCTCCTAACTCATTTTCCTAACAAGACAACCTCAATGATAAGACGCACACTGTTTTCAATGCATTTCTTGCTAAAAGAGCTAAGACCGTGATGTCTCTGTTGCTGAATGAGCTAGGACGCTATTCAACTCTAATCTAGGAGAGACTCACTAACTTCATGTAGAAACACCGTTACTTTGTCTCCTAACTCATTTTCCTAACAAGACAACCTCAATGATAAGACGCACACTGTTTTCAATGCATTTCTCGCTAAAAGAGCTAAGATCGTGATTGTCTCTGTTGCTGAATGAGCTAGGACGCTATTCAACTCTAATCTAGGAGAGACTCACTAACTTCATGTAGGAACACCGTTAGTTTGTCTCCTAACTCATTTTCCTAACAAGACAACCTCAATGATAAGACGCACACTGTTTTCAATGCATTTCTTGCTAAAAGAGCTAAGATCGTGATTGTCTCTGTTGCTGAATGTGCTAGGACGCTATTCAACTCTAATCTAAGAGAGACTCACTAACTTCATGTAGGAACACCGTTACTTTGTCTCCTAACTCATTTCCCTAACAAGACAACCTCAATGATAAGACGCTCACTGTTTTCAATGCATTTCTTGCTAATTGTCTCTGTTGCTGAATGAGCTAGGACGCTATTCAACTCTAATCTAGGAGAGACTCACTAACGTCATGTAGGAACACCGTTACTTTGTCTCCTAACTCATTTTCCTAACAAGACAACCTCAATGATAAGACGCACACTGTTTTCAATGCATTTCTTGCTAAAAGAGCTAAGATCGTGATTGTCTCTGTTGCTGAATGAGCTAGGACGCTATTCAACTCTAATCTAAGAGAGACTCACTAACTTCATGTAGGAACACCGTTACTTTGTCTCCTAACTCATTTCCCTAACAAGACAACCTCAATGATAAGACGCACACTGTTTTCAATGCATTTCTTGCTAAAAGAGCTAAGATCGTGATTGTCTCTGTTGCTGAATGAGCAAGGACGCTATTCAACTCTAATCTAGGAGAGACTCACTAACTTCATGTAGGAACACCGTTAGTTTGTCTCCTAACTCATTTTCCTAACAAGACAACCTCAATGATAAGACGCACACTGTTTTCAATGCATTTCTTGCTAAAAGAGCTAAGATCGTGATTGTCTCTGTTGCTGAATGAGCAAGGACGCTATTCAACTCTAATCTAGGAGAGACTCACTAACTTCATGTAGGAACACCGTTAGGTTGTCTCCTAACTCATTTTCCTAACAAGACAACCTCATTGATAAGACGCACACTGTTTTCAATGCATTTCTTGCTAAAAGAGCTAAGATCGTGATTGTCTCTGTTGCTGAATGTGCTAGGACGCTATTCAACTCTAATCTAAGAGAGACTCACTAACTTCATGTAGGAACACCGTTACTTTGCCTCCTAACTCATTTTCCTAACAAGACAACCTCAATGATAAGACGCACACTGTTTTCAATGCATTTCTTGCTAAAAGAGCTAAGATCGTGATTGTCTCTGTTGCTGAATGAGCTAGGACGCTATTCAACTCTAATCTAGGAGAGACTCACTAACTTCATGTAGGAACACCGTTACTTTGTCTCCTAACTCATTTCCCTAACAAGACAACCTCAATGATAAGACGCACACTGTTTTCAATGCATTTCTTGCTAAAAGAGCTAAGATCGTGATTGTCTCTGTTGCTGAATGTGCTAGGACGCTATTCAACTCTAATCTAGGAGAGACTCACTAACGTCATGTAGGAACACCGTTACTTTGTCTCCTAACTCATTTTCCTAACAAGACAACCTCAATGATAAGACGCACACTGTTTTCAATGCATTTCTTGCTAAAAGTGCTAAGATCGTGATTGTCTCTGTTGCTGAATGAGCTAGGACGCTATTCAACTCTAATCTAAGAGAGACTCACTAACTTCATGTAGGAACACCGTTACTTTGTCTCCTAACTCATTTCCCTAACAAGACAACCTCAATGATAAGACGCACACTGTTTTCAATGCATTTCTTGCTAAAAGAGCTAAGATCGTGATTGTCTCTGTTGCTGAATGAGCAAGGACGCTATTCAACTCTAATCTAGGAGAGACTCACTAACTTCATGTAGGAACACCGTTAGTTTGTCTCCTAACTCATTTTCCTAACAAGACAACCTCAATGATAAGACGCACACTGTTTTCAATGCATTTCTTGCTAAAAGAGCTAAGATCGTGATTGTCTCTGTTGCTGAATTTGCTAGGACGCTATTCAACTCTAATCTAAGAGATACTCACTAACTTCATGTAGGAACACCGTTAATTTGTCTCCTAACTCATTTTTCTAACAAGACAACTTGAATGATAAGACGCACACTGTTTTCAATGCATTTCTCGCTAAAAGAGCTAAGATCGTGATTGTCTCTGTTGCTGAATTTGCTAGGACGCTATTCAACTCTAATCTAGGAGAGACTCACTAACGTCATGTAGGAACACCGTTACTTTGTCTCCTAACTCATTTTCCTAACAAGACAACCTCAATGATAAGACGCACACTGTTTTCAATGCATTTCTTGCTAAAAGAGCTAAGATCGTGATAGTCTCTGTTGCTGAATGAGCTAGGACGCTATTCAACTCTAATCTTGGAGAGACTCACTAACTTCATGTAGGAACACCGTTAGGTTGTCTCCTAACTCATTTTCCTAACAAGACAACCTCAATGATAAGACGCACACTGTTTTCAATGCATTTCTTGCTAAAAGAGCTAAGATCGTGATTGTCTCTGTTGCTGAATGTGCTAGGACGCTATTCAACTCTAATCTAAGAGAGACTCACTAACTTCATGTAGGAACACCGTTACTTTGCCTCCTAACTCATTTTCCTAACAAGACAACCTCAATGATAAGACGCACACTGTTTTCAATGCATTTCTTGCTAAAAGAGCTAAGATCGTGATTGTCTCTGTTGCTGAATGAGCTAGGACGCTATTCAACTCTAATCTAGGAGAGACTCACTAACTTCATGTAGGAACACCGTTACTTTGTCTCCTAACTCATTTCCCTAACAAGACAACCTCAATGATAAGACGCACACTGTTTTCAATGCATTTCTTGCTAAAAGAGCTAAGATCGTGATTGTCTCTGTTGCTGAATGTGCTAGGACGCTATTCAACTCTAATCTAGGAGAGACTCACTAACGTCATGTAGGAACACCGTTACTTTGTCTCCTAACTCATTTTCCTAACAAGACAACCTCAATGATAAGACGCACACTGTTTTCAATGCATTTCTTGCTAAAAGAGCTAAGATCGTGATTGTCTCTGTTGCTGAATGAGCTAGGACGCTATTCAACTCTAATCTAAGAGAGACTCACTAACTTCATGTAGGAACACCGTTACTTTGTCTCCTAACTCATTTCCCTAACAAGACAACCTCAATGATAAGACGCACACTGTTTTCAATGCATTTCTTGCTAAAAGAGCTAAGATCGTGATTGTCTCTGTTGCTGAATGAGCAAGGACGCTATTCAACTCTAATCTAGGAGAGACTCACTAACTTCATGTAGGAACACCGTTAGTTTGTCTCCTAACTCATTTTCCTAACAAGACAACCTCAATGATAAGACGCACACTGTTTTCAATGCATTTCTTGCTAAAAGAGCTAAGATCGTGATTGTCTCTGTTGCTGAATGAGCTAGGACGCTATTCAACTCTAATCTAGGAGAGACTCACTAACTTCATGTAGGAACACCGTTACTTTGTCTCCTAACTCATTTTCCTAACAAGACAACCTCAATGATAAGACGCACACTGTTTTCAATGCATTTCTTGCTAAAAGAGCTATGATCGTGATTGTCTCTGTTGCTGAATGAGCTAGGACGCTATTCAACTCTAATCTAGGAGAGACTCACTAACTTCATGTAGGAACACCGTTACTTTGTCTCCTAACTCATTTTCCTAACAAGACAACCTCAATGATAAGACGCACACTGTTTTCAATGCATTTCTTGCTAAAAGAGCTAAGACCGTGATGTCTCTGTTGCTGAATGTGCTAGGACGCTATTCAACTCTAATCTAAGAGAGACTCACTAACTTCATGTAGGAACACCGTTACTTTGTCTCCTAACTCATTTCCCTAACAAGACAACCTCAATGATAAGAAGCACACTGTTTTCAATGCATTTCTTGCTAATAGAGCTAAGATCGTGATTGTCTCTGTTGCTGAATGAGCTAGGACGCTATTCAACTCTAATCTAGGAGAGACTCACTAACTTCATGTAGAAACACCGTTACTTTGTCTCCTAACTCATTTTCCTAACAAGACAACCTCAATGATAAGACGCACACTGTTTTCAATGCATTTCTCGCTAAAAGAGCTAAGATCGTGATTGTCTCTGTTGCTGAATGAGCTAGGACGCTATTCAACTCTAATCTAGGAGAGACTCACTAACTTCATGTAGGAGCACCGTTAGTTTGTCTCCTAACTCATTTTCCTAACAAGACAACCTCAATGATAAGACGCACACTGTTTTCAATGCATTTCTTGCTAAAAGAGCTAAGATCGTGATTGTCTCTGTTGCTGAATGTGCTAGGACGCTATTCAACTCTAATCTAGGAGAGACTCACTAACGTCATGTAGGAACACCGTTACTTTGTCTCCTAACTCATTTTCCTAACAAGACAACCTCAATGATAAGACGCACACTGTTTTCAATGCATTTCTTGCTAAAAGAGCTATGATCGTGATTGTCTCTGTTGCTGAATGAGCTAGGACGCTATTCACCTCTAATCTAAGAGAGACTCACTAACTTCAAGTAGGAACACTGTTACTTTGTCTCCTGACTCATTTTCCTAACAAGACAACCTCAATGATAAGACGCACACTGTTTTCAATGCATTTCTTGCTAAAAGAGCTAAGATCGTGATTGTCTCTGTTGCTGAATGAGCTAGGACGCTATTCAACTCTAATCTAGGAGAGACTCACTAACTTCATGTAGGAACACCGTTACTTTGTCTCCTAACTCATTTCCCTAACAAGACAACCTCAATGATAAGACGCACACTGTTTTCAATGCATTTCTTGCTAAAAGAGCTAAGATCGTGATTGTCTCTGTTGCTGAATGTGCTAGGACGCTATTCAACTCTAATCTAGGAGAGACTCACTAACGTCATGTAGGAACACCGTTACTTTGTCTCCTAACTCATTTTCCTAACAAGACAACCTCAATGATAAGACGCACACTGTTTTCAATGCATTTCTTGCTAAAAGAGCTATGATCGTGATTGTCTCTGTTGCTGAATGAGCTAGGACGCTATTCAACTCTAATCTAAGAGAGACTCACTAACTTCATGTAGGAACACCGTTACTTTGTCTCCTAACTCATTTCCCTAACAAGACTACCTCAATGATAAGACGCACACTGTTTTCAATGCATTTCTTGCTAAAAGAGCTAAGATCGTGATTGTCTCTGTTGCTGAATGAGCTAGGACGCTATTCAACTCTAATCTAGGAGAGACTCACTAACTTCATGTAGGAACACCGTTACTTTGTCTCCTAACTCATTTTCCTAACAAGACAACCTCAATGATAAGACGCACACTGTTTTCAATGCATTTCTTGCTAAAAGAGCTATGATCGTGATTGTCTCTGTTGCTGAATGAGCTAGGACGCTATTCAACTCTAATCTAGGAGAGACTCACTAACTTCATGTAGGAACACCGTTACTTTGTCTCCTAACTCATTTTCCTAACAAGACAACCTCAATGATAAGACGCACACTGTTTTCAATGCATTTCTCGCTAAAAGAGCTAAGATCGTGATTGTCTCTGTTGCTGAATGAGCTAGGACGCTATTCAACTCTAATCTAGGAGAGACTCACTAACTTCATGTAGGAGCACCGTTAGTTTGTCTCCTAACTCATTTTCCTAACAAGACAACCTCAATGATAAGACGCACACTGTTTTCAATGCATTTCTTGCTAAAAGAGCTAAGATCGTGATTGTCTCTGTTGCTGAATGTGCTAGGACGCTATTCAACTCTAATCTAGGAGAGACTCACTAACGTCATGTAGGAACACCGTTACTTTGTCTCCTAACTCATTTTCCTAACAAGACAACCTCAATGATAAGACGCACACTGTTTTCAATGCATTTCTTGCTAAAAGAGCTATGATCGTGATTGTCTCTGTTGCTGAATGAGCTAGGACGCTATTCACCTCTAATCTAAGAGAGACTCACTAACTTCAAGTAGGAACACTGTTACTTTGTCTCCTGACTCATTTTCCTAACAAGACAACCTCAATGATAAGACGCACACTGTTTTCAATGCATTTCTTGCTAAAAGAGCTAAGATCGTGATTGTCTCTGTTGCTGAATGAGCTAGGACGCTATTCAACTCTAATCTAGGAGAGACTCACTAACTTCATGTAGGAACACCGTTACTTTGTCTCCTAACTCATTTTCCTAACAAGACAACCTCAATGATAAGACGCACACTGTTTTCAATGCATTTCTTGCTAAAAGAGCTAAGATCGTGATTGTCTCTGTTGCTGAATGTGCTAGGACGCTATTCAACTCTAATCTAAGAGATACTCACTAACTTCATGTAGGAACACCGTTACTTTGTCTCCTAACTCATTTTTCTAACAAGACAACCTCAATGATAAGACGCACACTGTTTTCAATGCATTTCTCGCTAAAAGAGCTAAGATCGTGATTGTCTCTGTTGCTGAATGAGCTAGGACGCTATTCAACTCTAATCTAGGAGAGACTCACTAACTTCATGTAGGAACACCGTTAGTTTGTCTCCTAACTCATTTTCCTAACAAGACAACCTCAATGATAAGACGCACACTGTTTTCAATGCATTTCTTGCTAAAAGAGCTAAGATCGTGATTGTCTCTGTTGCTGAATGTGCTAGGACGCTATTCAACTCTAATCTAGGAGAGACTCACTAACTTCATGTAGGAACAGCGTTACTTTGTCTCCTAACTCATTTTCCTAACAAGACAACCTCAATGACAAGACGCACACTGTTTTCAATGCATTTCTTGCTAAAAGAGCTAAGATCGTGATTGTCTCTGTTGCTGAATGAGCTAGGACGCTATTCAACTCAAATCTAGGAGAGACTCACTAACTTCATGTAGGAACACCGTTACTTTGTCTCCTAACTCATTTTCCTAACAAGACAACCTCAATGATAAGACGCACACTGTTTTCAATGCATTTCTTGCTAAAAGAGCTAAGATCGTGATTTTCTCTGTTGCTGAATGAGCTAGGACGCTATTCAACTCTAATATAAGAGAAACTCACTAACTTCATGTAGGAACACCGTTACTTTGTCTCCTAACTCATTTTCCTAACAAGACAACCTCAAATGATAAGACGCACACTGTTTTCAATGCATTTCTTGCTAAAAGAGCTAAGATCGTGATTGTCTCTGTTGCTGAATGAGCTATGACGCTATTCAACTCTAATCTAGGAGAGACTCACTAACTTCATGTAGGAACACCGTTATTTTGTCTCCTAACTCATTTTCCTAACAAGACAACCTCAATGATAAGACGCACACTGTTCTCAATGCATTTCTTGCTAAAAGAGCTAGGATCGTGATTGTCTCCGTTGCTGAATGAGCTAGGACGCTATTTACCTCTAATCTAAGAGAGACTCACTAACTTCAAGTAGGAACACTGTTACTTTGTCTCCTAACTCATTTTCCTAACAAGACAACCTCAATGATAAGACGCACACTGTTTTCAATGCATTTCTTGCTAAAAGAGCTAAGACCGTGATGTCTCTGTTGCTGAATGTGCTAGGACGCTATTCAACTCTAATCTAAGAGAGACTCACTAACTTCATGTAGGAACACCGTTACTTTGTCTCCTAACTCATTTTCCTAACAAGACAACCTCAATGATAAGACGCACACTGTTTTCAATGCATTTCTTGCTAAAAGAGCTAAGATCGTGATTGTCTCTGTTGCTGAATGAGCTAGGACGCTATTCAACTCTAATCTAGGAGAGACTCACTAACTTCATGTAGGAGCACCGTTAGTTTGTCTCCTAACTCATTTTCCTAACAAGACAACCTCAATGATAAGACGCACACTGTTTTCAATGCATTTCTTGCTAAAAGAGCTAAGATCGTGATTGTCTCTGTTGCTGAATGAGCTATGACGCTATTCAACTCTAATCTAGGAGAGACTCACTAACTTCATGTAGGAACACCGTTATTTTGTCTCCTAACTCATTTTCCTAACAAGACAACCTCAATGATAAGACGCACACTGTTCTCAATGCATTTCTTGCTAAAAGAGCTAGGATCGTGATTGTCTCCGTTGCTGAATGAGCTAGGACGCTATTTACCTCTAATCTAAGAGAGACTCACTAACTTCAAGTAGGAACACTGTTACTTTGTCTCCTAACTCATTTTCCTAACAAGACAACCTCAATGATAAGACGCACACTGTTTTCAATGCATTTCTTGCTAAAAGAGCTAAGACCGTGATGTCTCTGTTGCTGAATGTGCTAGGACGCTATTCAACTCTAATCTAAGAGAGACTCACTAACTTCATGTAGGAACACCGTTACTTTGTCTCCTAACTCATTTTCCTAACAAGACAACCTCAATGATAAGACGCACACTGTTTTCAATGCATTTCTTGCTAAAAGAGCTAAGATCGTGATTGTCTCTGTTGCTGAATGAGCTAGGACGCTATTCAACTCTAATCTAGGAGAGACTCACTAACTTCATGTAGGAGCACCGTTAGTTTGTCTCCTAACTCATTTTCCTAACAAGACAACCTCAATGATAAGACGCACACTGTTTTCAATGCATTTCTTGCTAAAAGAGCTAAGATCGTGATTGTCTCTGTTGCTGAATGTGCTAGGAAGCTATTTAACTCTAATCTAAGAGAGACTCACTAACTTCATGTAGGAACACCGTTACTTTGTCTCCTAACTCATTTCCCTAACAAGACAACCTCAATGATAAGACGCACACTGTTTTCAATGCATTTCTTGCTAAAAGAGCTAAGATCGTGATTGTCTCCGTTGCTGAATGAGCTAGGACGCTATTCAACTCTAATCTAGAAGAGACTCACTAACTTCATGTAGGAACACCGTTACTTTGTCTCCTAACTCATTTTCCTAACAAGACAACCTCAATGATAAGACGCACACTGTTTTCAATGCATTTCTTGCTAAAAGAGCTAAGATCGAGATTGTCTCTGTTGCTGAATTTGCTAGGACGCTATTCAACTCTAATCTAGGAGAGACTCACTAACGTCATGTAGGAACACCGTTACTTTGTCTCCTAACTCATTTTCCTAACAAGACAACCTCAATGATAAGACGCACACTGTTTTCAATGCATTTCTTGCTAAAAGAGCTATGATCGTGATTGTTTCTGTTGCTGAATGAGCTAGGACGCTATTCACCTCTAATCTAAGAGAGACTCACTAACTTCAAGTAGGAACACTGTTACTTTGTCTCCTGACTCATTTTCCTAACAAGACAACCTCAATGATAAGACGCACACTGTTTTCAATGCATTTCTTGCTAAAAGAGCTAAGATCGTGATTGTCTCTGTTGCTGAATGAGCTAGGACGCTATTCAACTCTAATCTAGGAGAGACTCACTAACTTCATGTAGGAACACCGTTACTTTGTCTCCTAACTCATTTCCCTAACAAGACAACCTCAATGATAAGACGCACACTGTTTTCAATGCATTTCTTGCTAAAAGAGCTAAGATCGTGATTGTCTCTGTTGCTGAATGTGCTAGGACGCTATTCAACTCTAATCTAAGAGAGACACACTAACTTCATGTAGGAACACCGTTACTTTGCCTCCTAACTCATTTTCCTAACAAGACAACCTCAATGACAAGACGCACACTGTTTTCAAAGCATTTCTTGCTAAAAGAGCTAGGATCCTGATTGTCTCCGTTGCTGAATGAGCTAGGACGCTATTCACCTCTAATCTAAGAGAGACTCACTAACTTCAAGTAGGAACACTGTTACTTTGTCTCCTGACTCATTTTCCTAACAAGACAACCTCAATGATAAGACGCACATTGTTTTCAATGCATTTCTTGCTAAAAGAGCTAAGATCGTGATTGTCTCTGTTGCTGAATGTGCTAGGACGCTATTCAACTCTAAACTAAGAGAGACTCACTAACTTCATGTAGGAACACCGTTACTTTGTCTCCTAACTCATTTCCCTAACAAGACAACCTCAATGACAAGACGCACACTGTTTTCAATGCATTTCTTGCTAAAAGAGCTAAGATCGTGATTGTCTCTGTTGCTGAATGAGCTAGGACGCTATTCAACTCTAATCTTGGAGAGACTCACTAACTTCATGTAGGAACACCGTTAGTTTGTCTCCTAACTCATTTTCCTAACAAGACAACCTCAATGATAAGACGCACACTGTTTTCAATGCATTTCTTGCTAAAAGAGCTAAGATCGTGATTGTCTCTGTTGCTGAATGTGCTAGGACGCTATTCAACTCTAATCTAAGAGAGACTCACTAACTTCATGTAGGAACACCGTTACTTTGCCTCCTAACTCATTTTCCTAACAAGACAACCTCAATGATAAGACGCACACTGTTTTCAATGCATTTCTTGCTAAAAGAGCTAAGATCGTGATTGTCTCTGTTGCTGAATGAGCTAGGACGCTATTCAACTCTAATCTAGGAGAGACTCACTAACTTCATGTAGGAACACCGTTACTTTGTCTCCTAACTCATTTCCCTAACAAGACAACCTCAATGATAAGACGCACACTGTTTTCAATGCATTTCTTGCTAAAAGAGCTAAGATCGTGATTGTCTCTGTTGCTGAATGTGCTAGGACGCTATTCAACTCTAATCTAGGAGAGACTCACTAACGTCATGTAGGAACACCGTTACTTTGTCTCCTAACTCATTTTCCTAACAAGACAACCTCAATGATAAGACGCACACTGTTTTCAATGCATTTCTTGCTAAAAGAGCTATGATCGTGATTGTCTCTGTTGCTGAATGAGCTAGGACGCTATTCAACTCTAATATAAGAGAAACTCACTAACTTCATGTAGGAACACCGTTACTTTGTCTCCTAACTCATTTTCCTAACAAGACAACCTCAATGATAAGACGCACACTGTTTTCAATGCATTTCTTGCTAAAAGAGCTAAGACCGTGATGTCTCTGTTGCTGAATGTGCTAGGACGCTATTCAACTCTAATCTAAGAGAGACTCACTAACTTCATGTAGGAACACCGTTACTTTGTCTCCTAACTCATTTCCCTAACAAGACAACCTCAATGATAAGAAGCACACTGTTTTCAATGCATTTCTTGCTAATAGAGCTAAGATCGTGATTGTCTCTGTTGCTGAATGAGCTAGGACGCTATTCAACTCTAATCTAGGAGAGACTCACTAACTTCATGTAGAAACACCGTTACTTTGTCTCCTAACTCATTTTCCTAACAAGACAACCTCAATGATAAGACGCACACTGTTTTCAATGCATTTCTCGCTAAAAGAGCTAAGATCGTGATTGTCTCTGTTGCTGAATGAGCTAGGACGCTATTCAACTCTAATCTAGGAGAGACTCACTAACTTCATGTAGGAGCACCGTTAGTTTGTCTCCTAACTCATTTTCCTAACAAGACAACCTCAATGATAAGACGCACACTGTTTTCAATGCATTTCTTGCTAAAAGAGCTAAGATCGTGATTGTCTCTGTTGCTGAATGTGCTAGGACGCTATTCAACTCTAATCTAGGAGAGACTCACTAACGTCATGTAGGAACACCGTTACTTTGTCTCCTAACTCATTTTCCTAACAAGACAACCTCAATGATAAGACGCACACTGTTTTCAATGCATTTCTTGCTAAAAGAGCTATGATCGTGATTGTCTCTGTTGCTGAATGAGCTAGGACGCTATTCACCTCTAATCTAAGAGAGACTCACTAACTTCAAGTAGGAACACTGTTACTTTGTCTCCTGACTCATTTTCCTAACAAGACAACCTCAATGATAAGACGCACACTGTTTTCAATGCATTTCTTGCTAAAAGAGCTAAGATCGTGATTGTCTCTGTTGCTGAATGAGCTAGGACGCTATTCAACTCTAATCTAGGAGAGACTCACTAACTTCATGTAGGAACACCGTTACTTTGTCTCCTAACTCATTTCCCTAACAAGACAACCTCAATGATAAGACGCACACTGTTTTCAATGCATTTCTTGCTAAAAGAGCTAAGATCGTGATTGTCTCTGTTGCTGAATGTGCTAGGACGCTATTCAACTCTAATCTAGGAGAGACTCACTAACGTCATGTAGGAACACCGTTACTTTGTCTCCTAACTCATTTTCCTAACAAGACAACCTCAATGATAAGACGCACACTGTTTTCAATGCATTTCTTGCTAAAAGAGCTATGATCGTGATTGTCTCTGTTGCTGAATGAGCTAGGACGCTATTCAACTCTAATCTAAGAGAGACTCACTAACTTCATGTAGGAACACCGTTACTTTGTCTCCTAACTCATTTCCCTAACAAGACTACCTCAATGATAAGACGCACACTGTTTTCAATGCATTTCTTGCTAAAAGAGCTAAGATCGTGATTGTCTCTGTTGCTGAATGAGCTAGGACGCTATTCAACTCTAATCTAGGAGAGACTCACTAACTTCATGTAGGAACACCGTTACTTTGTCTCCTAACTCATTTTCCTAACAAGACAACCTCAATGATAAGACGCACACTGTTTTCAATGCATTTCTTGCTAAAAGAGCTATGATCGTGATTGTCTCTGTTGCTGAATGAGCTAGGACGCTATTCAACTCTAATCTAGGAGAGACTCACTAACTTCATGTAGGAACACCGTTACTTTGTCTCCTAACTCATTTTCCTAACAAGACAACCTCAATGATAAGACGCACACTGTTTTCAATGCATTTCTTGCTAAAAGAGCTAAGACCGTGATGTCTCTGTTGCTGAATGTGCTAGGACGCTATTCAACTCTAATCTAAGAGAGACTCACTAACTTCATGTAGGAACACCATTACTTTGTCTCCTAACTCATTTCCCTAACAAGACAACCTCAATGATAAGAAGCACACTGTTTTCAATGCATTTCTTGCTAATAGAGCTAAGATCGTGATTGTCTCTGTTGCTGAATGAGCTAGGACGCTATTCAACTCTAATCTAGGAGAGACTCACTAACTTCATGTAGAAACACCGTTACTTTGTCTCCTAACTCATTTTCCTAACAAGACAACCTCAATGATAAGACGCACACTGTTTTCAATGCATTTCTCGCTAAAAGAGCTAAGATCGTGATTGTCTCTGTTGCTGAATGAGCTAGGACGCTATTCAACTCTAATCTAGGAGAGACTCACTAACTTCATGTAGGAGCACCGTTAGTTTGTCTCCTAACTCATTTTCCTAACAAGACAACCTCAATGATAAGACGCACACTGTTTTCAATGCATTTCTTGCTAAAAGAGCTAAGATCGTGATTGTCTCTGTTGCTGAATGTGCTAGGACGCTATTCAACTCTAATCTAGGAGAGACTCACTAACGTCATGTAGGAACACCGTTACTTTGTCTCCTAACTCATTTTCCTAACAAGACAACCTCAATGATAAGACGCACACTGTTTTCAATGCATTTCTTGCTAAAAGAGCTATGATCGTGATTGTCTCTGTTGCTGAATGAGCTAGGACGCTATTCACCTCTAATCTAAGAGAGACTCACTAACTTCAAGTAGGAACACTGTTACTTTGTCTCCTGACTCATTTTCCTAACAAGACAACCTCAATGATAAGACGCACACTGTTTTCAATGCATTTCTTGCTAAAAGAGCTAAGATCGTGATTGTCTCTGTTGCTGAATGAGCTAGGACGCTATTCAACTCTAATCTAGGAGAGACTCACTAACTTCATGTAGGAACACCGTTACTTTGTCTCCTAACTCATTTTCCTAACAAGACAACCTCAATGATAAGACGCACACTGTTTTCAATGCATTTCTTGCTAAAAGAGCTAAGATCGTGATTGTCTCTGTTGCTGAATGTGCTAGGACGCTATTCAACTCTAATCTAAGAGATACTCACTAACTTCATGTAGGAACACCGTTACTTTGTCTCCTAACTCATTTTTCTAACAAGACAACCTCAATGATAAGACGCACACTGTTTTCAATGCATTTCTCGCTAAAAGAGCTAAGATCGTGATTGTCTCTGTTGCTGAATGAGCTAGGACGCTATTCAACTCTAATCTAGGAGAGACTCACTAACTTCATGTAGGAACACCGTTAGTTTGTCTCCTAACTCATTTTCCTAACAAGACAACCTCAATGATAAGACGCACACTGTTTTCAATGCATTTCTTGCTAAAAGAGCTAAGATCGTGATTGTCTCTGTTGCTGAATGTGCTAGGACGCTATTCAACTCTAATCTAGGAGAGACTCACTAACTTCATGTAGGAACAGCGTTACTTTGTCTCCTAACTCATTTTCCTAACAAGACAACCTCAATGACAAGACGCACACTGTTTTCAATGCATTTCTTGCTAAAAGAGCTAAGATCGTGATTGTCTCTGTTGCTGAATGAGCTAGGACGCTATTCAACTCAAATCTAGGAGAGACTCACTAACTTCATGTAGGAACACCGTTACTTTGTCTCCTAACTCATTTTCCTAACAAGACAACCTCAATGATAAGACGCACACTGTTTTCAATGCATTTCTTGCTAAAAGAGCTAAGATCGTGATTGTCTCTGTTGCTGAATGAGCTAGGACGCTATTCAACTCTAATATAAGAGAAACTCACTAACTTCATGTAGGAACACCGTTACTTTGTCTCCTAACTCATTTTCCTAACAAGACAACCTCAAATGATAAGACGCACACTGTTTTCAATGCATTTCTTGCTAAAAGAGCTAAGATCGTGATTGTCTCTGTTGCTGAATGAGCTATGACGCTATTCAACTCTAATCTAGGAGAGACTCACTAACTTCATGTAGGAACACCGTTATTTTGTCTCCTAACTCATTTTCCTAACAAGACAACCTCAATGATAAGACGCACACTGTTCTCAATGCATTTCTTGCTAAAAGAGCTAGGATCGTGATTGTCTCCGTTGCTGAATGAGCTAGGACGCTATTTACCTCTAATCTAAGAGAGACTCACTAACTTCAAGTAGGAACACTGTTACTTTGTCTCCTAACTCATTTTCCTAACAAGACAACCTCAATGATAAGACGCACACTGTTTTCAATGCATTTCTTGCTAAAAGAGCTAAGACCGTGATGTCTCTGTTGCTGAATGTGCTAGGACGCTATTCAACTCTAATCTAAGAGAGACTCACTAACTTCATGTAGGAACACCGTTACTTTGTCTCCTAACTCATTTTCCTAACAAGACAACCTCAATGATAAGACGCACACTGTTTTCAATGCATTTCTTGCTAAAAGAGCTAAGATCGTGATTGTCTCTGTTGCTGAATGAGCTAGGACGCTATTCAACTCTAATCTAGGAGAGACTCACTAACTTCATGTAGGAGCACCGTTAGTTTTTCTCCTAACTCATTTTCCTAACAAGACAACCTCAATGATAAGACGCACACTGTTTTCAATGCATTTCTTGCTAAAAGAGCTAAGATCGTGATTGTCTCTGTTGCTGAATGTGCTAGGAAGCTATTTAACTCTAATCTAAGAGAGACTCACTAACTTCATGTAGGAACACCGTTACTTTGTCTCCTAACTCATTTCCCTAACAAGACAACCTCAATGATAAGACGCACACTGTTTTCAATGCATTTCTTGCTAAAAGAGCTAAGATCGTGATTGTCTCCGTTGCTGAATGAGCTAGGACGCTATTCAACTCTAATCTAGGAGAGACTCACTAACTTCATGTAGGAACACCGTTACTTTGTCTCCTAACTCATTTTCCTAACAAGACAACCTCAATGATAAGACGCACACTGTTTTCAATGCATTTCTTGCTAAAAGAGCTAAGATCGAGATTGTCTCTGTTGCTGAATTTGCTAGGACGCTATTCAACTCTAATCTAGGAGAGACTCACTAACGTCATGTAGGAACACCGTTACTTTGTCTCCTAACTCATTTTCCTAACAAGACAACCTCAATGATAAGACGCACACTGTTTTCAATGCATTTCTTGCTAAAAGAGCTATGATCGTGATTGTTTCTGTTGCTGAATGAGCTAGGACGCTATTCACCTCTAATCTAAGAGAGACTCACTAACTTCAAGTAGGAACACTGTTACTTTGTCTCCTGACTCATTTTCCTAACAAGACAACCTCAATGATAAGACGCACACTGTTTTCAATGCATTTCTTGCTAAAAGAGCTAAGATCGTGATTGTCTCTGTTGCTGAATGAGCTAGGACGCTATTCAACTCTAATCTAGGAGAGACTCACTAACTTCATGTAGGAACACCGTTACTTTGTCTCCTAACTCATTTCCCTAACAAGACAACCTCAATGATAAGACGCACACTGTTTTCAATGCATTTCTTGCTAAAAGAGCTAAGATCGTGATTGTCTCTGTTGCTGAATGTGCTAGGACGCTATTCAACTCTAATCTAAGAGAGACACACTAACTTCATGTAGGAACACCGTTACTTTGCCTCCTAACTCATTTTCCTAACAAGACAACCTCAATGACAAGACGCACACTGTTTTCAAAGCATTTCTTGCTAAAAGAGCTAGGATCCTGATTGTCTCCGTTGCTGAATGAGCTAGGACGCTATTCACCTCTAATCTAAGAGAGACTCACTAACTTCAAGTAGGAACACTGTTACTTTGTCTCCTGACTCATTTTCCTAACAAGACAACCTCAATGATAAGACGCACATTGTTTTCAATGCATTTCTTGCTAAAAGAGCTAAGATCGTGATTGTCTCTGTTGCTGAATGTGCTAGGACGCTATTCAACTCTAAACTAAGAGAGACTCACTAACTTCATGTAGGAACACCGTTACTTTGTCTCCTAACTCATTTCCCTAACAAGACAACCTCAATGACAAGACGCACACTGTTTTCAATGCATTTCTTGCTAAAAGAGCTAAGATCGTGATTGTCTCTGTTGCTGAATGAGCTAGGACGCTATTCAACTCTAATCTTGGAGAGACTCACTAACTTCATGTAGGAACACCGTTAGTTTGTCTCCTAACTCATTGTCCTAACAAGACAACCTCAATGATAAGACGCACACTGTTTTCAATGCATTTCTTGCTAAAAGAGCTAAGATCGTGATTGTCTCTGTTGCTGAATGTGCTAGGACGCTATTCAACTCTAATCTAAGAGAGACTCACTAACTTCATGTAGGAACACCGTTACTTTGCCTCCTAACTCATTTTCCTAACAAGACAACCTCAATGATAAGACGCACACTGTTTTCAATGCATTTCTTGCTAAAAGAGCTAAGATCGTGATTGTCTCTGTTGCTGAATGAGCTAGGACGCTATTCAACTCTAATCTAGGAGAGACTCACTAACTTCATGTAGGAACACCGTTACTTTGTCTCCTAACTCATTTCCCTAACAAGACAACCTCAATGATAAGACGCACACTGTTTTCAATGCATTTCTTGCTAAAAGAGCTAAGATCGTGATTGTCTCTGTTGCTGAATGTGCTAGGACGCTATTCAACTCTAATCTAGGAGAGACTCACTAACGTCATGTAGGAACACCGTTACTTTGTCTCCTAACTCATTTTCCTAACAAGACAACCTCAATGATAAGACGCACACTGTTTTCAATGCATTTCTTGCTAAAAGAGCTATGATCGTGATTGTCTCTGTTGCTGAATGAGCTAGGACGCTATTCAACTCTAATCTAAGAGAGACTCACTAACTTCATGTAGGAACACCGTTACTTTGTCTCCTAACTCATTTCCCTAACAAGACTACCTCAATGATAAGACGCACACTGTTTTCAATGCATTTCTTGCTAAAAGAGCTAAGATCGTGATTGTCTCTGTTGCTGAATGAGCTAGGACGCTATTCAACTCTAATCTAGGAGAGACTCACTAACTTCATGTAGGAACACCGTTACTTTGTCTCCTAACTCATTTTCCTAACAAGACAACCTCAATGATAAGACGCACACTGTTTTCAATGCATTTCTTGCTAAAAGAGCTAAGATCGTGATTGTCTCTGTTGCCGAATGTGCTAGGACGCTTTTCAACTCTAATCTAAGAGAGACTCACTAACTTCATGTAGGAACACCGTTACTTTGTCTCCTAACTCATTTTCCTAACAAGACAACCTCAATGATAAGACGCACACTGTTTTCAATGCATTTCTTGCTAAAAGAGCTAAGATCGTGATTGTCTCTGTTGCTGAATGAGCTAGGACGCTATTCAACTCTAATCTAGGAGAGACTCACTAACTTCATGTAGGAACACCGTTACTTTGTCTCCTAACTCATTTTCCTAACAAGACAACCTCAATGATAAGACGCACACTGTTTTCAATGCATTTCTTGCTAAAAGAGCTAAGACCGTGATGTCTCTGTTGCTGAATGTGCTAGGACGCTATTCAACTCTAATCTAAGAGAGACTCACTAACTTCATGTAGGAACACCGTTACTTTGTCTCCTAACTGATTTCCCTAACAAGACAACCTCAATGATAAGAAGCACACTGTTTTCAATGCATTTCTTGCTAATAGAGCTAAGATCGTGATTGTCTCTGTTGCTGAATGAGCTAGGACGCTATTCAACTCTAATCTAGTAGAGACTCACTAACTTCAGTTAGAAACACCGTTACTTTGTCTCCTAACTCATTTTCCTAACAAGACAACCTCAATGATAAGACGCACACTGTTTTCAATGCATTTCTCGCTAAAAGAGCTAAGATCGTGATTGTCTCTGTTGCTGAATGAGCTAGGACGCTATTCAACTCTAATCTAGGAGAGACTCACTAACTTCATGTAGGAACACCGTTAGTTTGTCTCCTAACTCATTTTCCTAACAAGACAACCTCAATGATAAGACGCACACTGTTTTCAATGCATTTCTTGCTAAAAGAGCTAAGATCGTGATTGTCTCTGTTGCTGAATGTGCTAGGACGCTATTCAACTCTAATCTAGGAGAGACTCACTAACTTCATGTAGGAACAGCGTTACTTTGTCTCCTAACTCATTTTCCTAACAAGACAACCTCAATGACAAGACGCACACTGTTTTCAATGCATTTCTTGCTAAAAGAGCTAAGATCGTGATTGTCTCTGTTGCTGAATGAGCTAGGACGCTATTCAACTCAAATCTAGGAGAGACCCACTAACTTCATGTAGGAACACTGTTACTTTGTCTCCTAACTCATTTTCCTAACAAGACAACCTCAATGATAAGACGCACACTGTTTTCAATGCATTTCTTGCTAAAAGAGCTAAGATCGTGATTGTCTCTGTTGCTGAATGAGCTAGGACGCTATTCAACTCTAATATAAGAGAAACTCACTAACTTCATGTAGGAACACCGTTACTTTGTCTCCTAACTCATTTTCCTAACAAGACAACCTCAATGATAAGACGCACACTGTTTTCAATGCATTTCTTGCTAAAAGAGCTAAGATCGTGATTGTCTCTGTTGCTGAATGAGCTATGACGCTATTCAACTCTAATCTAGGAGAGACTCACTAACGTCATGTAGGAACACCGTTACTTTGTCTCCTAACTCATTTTTCTAACAAGACAACCTCAATGATAAGACGCACACTGTTTTCAATGCATTTCTCGCTAAAAGAGCTAAGATCGTGATTGTCTCTGTTGCTGAATGAGCTAGGACGCTATTCAACTCTAATCTAGGAGAGACTCACTAACTTCATGTAGGAACACCGTTAGTTTGTCTCCTAACTCATTTTCCTAACAAGACAACCTCAATGATAAGACGCACACTGTTTTCAATGCATTTCTTGCTAAAAGAGCTAAGATCGTGATTGTCTCTGTTGCTGAATGTGCTAGGACGCTATTCAACTCTAATCTAGGAGAGACTCACTAACTTCATGTAGGAACAGCGTTACTTTGTCTCCTAACTCATTTTCCTAACAAGACAACCTCAATGACAAGACGCACACTGTTTTCAATGCATTTCTTGCTAAAAGAGCTAAGATCGTGATTGTCTCTGTTGCTGAATGAGCTAGGACGCTATTCAACTCAAATCTAGGAGAGACTCACTAACTTCATGTAGGAACACCGTTACTTTGTCTCCTAACTCATTTTCCTAACAAGACAACCTCAATGATAAGACGCACACTGTTTTCAATGCATTTCTTGCTAAAAGAGCTAAGATCGTGATTGTCTCTGTTGCTGAATGAGCTAGGACGCTATTCAACTCTAATATAAGAGAAACTCACTAACTTCATGTAGGAACACCGTTACTTTGTCTCCTAACTCATTTTCCTAACAAGACAACCTCAATGATAAGACGCACACTGTTTTCAATGCATTTCTTGCTAAAAGAGCTAAGATCGTGATTGTCTCTGTTGCTGAATGAGCTATGACGCTATTCAACTCTAATCTAGGAGAGACTCACTAACGTCATGTAGGAACACCGTTACTTTGTCTCCTAACTCATTTTTCTAACAAGACAACCTCAATGATAAGACGCACACTGTTTTCAATGCATTTCTTGCTAAAAGAGCTAAGATCGTGATTGTCTCTGTTGCTGAATGTGCTAGGACGCTATTCAACTCTAATCTAGGAGAGACTCACTAACTTCATGTAGGAACAGCGTTACTTTGTCTCCTAACTCATTTTCCTAACAAGACAACCTCAATGACAAGACGCACACTGTTTTCAATGCATTTCTTGCTAAAAGAGCTAAGATCGTGATTGTCTCTGTTGCTGAATGAGCTAGGACGCTATTCAACTCAAATCTAGGAGAGACTCACTAACTTCATGTAGGAACACCGTTACTTTGTCTCCTAACTCATTTTCCTAACAAGACAACCTCAATGATAAGACGCACACTGTTTTCAATGCATTTCTTGCTAAAAGAGCTAAGATCGTGATTGTCTCTGTTGCTGAATGAGCTAGGACGCTATTCAACTCTAATATAAGAGAAACTCACTAACTTCATGTAGGAACACCGTTACTTTGTCTCCTAACTCATTTTCCTAACAAGACAACCTCAATGATAAGACGCACACTGTTTTCAATGCATTTCTTGCTAAAAGAGCTAAGATCGTGATTGTCTCTGTTGCTGAATGAGCTATGACGCTATTCAACTCTAATCTAGGAGAGACTCACTAACGTCATGTAGGAACACCGTTACTTTGTCTCCTAACTCATTTTCCTAACAAGACAACCTCAATGATAAGACGCACACTGTTTTCAAAGCATTTCTTGCTAAAAGAGCTAGGATCCTGATTGTCTCCGTTGCTGAATGAGCTAGGACGCTATTCACCTCTAATCTAAGAGAGACTCACTAACTTCAAGTAGGAACACTGTTACTTTGTCTCCTGACTCATTTTCCTAACAAGACAACCTCAATGATAAGACGCACATTGTTTTCAATGCATTTCTTGCTAAAAGAGCTAAGATCGTGATTGTCTCTGTTGCTGAATGTGCTAGGACGCTATTCAACTCTAAACTAAGAGAGACTCACTAACTTCATGTAGGAACACCGTTACTTTGTCTCCTAACTCATTTCCCTAACAAGACAACCTCAATGACAAGACGCACACTGTTTTCAATGCATTTCTTGCTAAAAGAGCTAAGATCGTGATTGTCTCTGTTGCTGAATGAGCTAGGACGCTATTCAACTCTAATCTTGGAGAGACTCACTAACTTCATGTAGGAACACCGTTAGTTTGTCTCCTAACTCATTTTCCTAACAAGACAACCTCAATGATAAGACGCACACTGTTTTCAATGCATTTCTTGCTAAAAGAGCTAAGATCGTGATTGTCTCTGTTGCTGAATGTGCTAGGACGCTATTCAACTCTAATCTAAGAGAGACTCACTAACTTCATGTAGGAACACCGTTACTTTGCCTCCTAACTCATTTTCCTAACAAGACAACCTCAATGATAAGACGCACACTGTTTTCAATGCATTTCTTGCTAAAAGAGCTAAGATCGTGATTGTCTCTGTTGCTGAATGAGCTAGGACGCTATTCAACTCTAATCTAGGAGAGACTCACTAACTTCATGTAGGAACACCGTTACTTTGTCTCCTAACTCATTTCCCTAACAAGACAACCTCAATGATAAGACGCACACTGTTTTCAATGCATTTCTTGCTAAAAGAGCTAAGATCGTGATTGTCTCTGTTGCTGAATGTGCTAGGACGCTATTCAACTCTAATCTAGGAGAGACTCACTAACGTCATGTAGGAACACCGTTACTTTGTCTCCTAACTCATTTTCCTAACAAGACAACCTCAATGATAAGACGCACACTGTTTTCAATGCATTTCTTGCTAAAAGAGCTATGATCGTGATTTGTCTCTGTTGCTGAATGAGCTAGGACGCTATTCAACTCTAATCTAAGAGAGACTCACTAACTTCATGTAGGAACACCGTTACTTTGTCTCCTAACTCATTTCCCTAACAAGACTACCTCAATGATAAGACGCACACTGTTTTCAATGCATTTCTTGCTAAAAGAGCTAAGATCGTGATTGTCTCTGTTGCTGAATGAGCTAGGACGCTATTCAACTCTAATCTAGGAGAGACTCACTAACTTCATGTAGGAACACCGTTACTTTGTCTCCTAACTCATTTTCCTAACAAGACAACCTCAATGATAAGACGCACACTGTTTTCAATGCATTTCTTGCTAAAAGAGCTAAGATCGTGATTGTCTCTGTTGCCGAATGTGCTAGGACGCTATTCAACTCTAATCTAAGAGAGACTCACTAACTTCATGTAGGAACACCGTTACTTTGTCTCCTAACTCATTTTCCTAACAAGACAACCTCAATGATAAGACGCACACTGTTTTCAATGCATTTCTTGCTAAAAGAGCTAAGATCGTGATTGTCTCTGTTGCTGAATGAGCTAGGACGCTATTCAACTCTAATCTAGGAGAGACTCACTAACTTCATGTAGGAACACCGTTACTTTGTCTCCTAACTCATTTTCCTAACAAGACAACCTCAATGATAAGACGCACACTGTTTTCAATGCATTTCTTGCTAAAAGAGCTAAGACCGTGATGTCTCTGTTGCTGAATGTGCTAGGACGCTATTCAACTCTAATCTAAGAGAGACTCACTAACTTCATGTAGGAACACCGTTACTTTGTCTCCTAACTGATTTCCCTAACAAGACAACCTCAATGATAAGAAGCACACTGTTTTCAATGCATTTCTTGCTAATAGAGCTAAGATCGTGATTGTCTCTGTTGCTGAATGAGCTAGGACGCTATTCAACTCTAATCTAGTAGAGACTCACTAACTTCAGTTAGAAACACCGTTACTTTGTCTCCTAACTCATTTTCCTAACAAGACAACCTCAATGATAAGACGCACACTGTTTTCAATGCATTTCTCGCTAAAAGAGCTAAGATCGTGATTGTCTCTGTTGCTGAATGAGCTAGGACGCTATTCAACTCTAATCTAGGAGAGACTCACTAACTTCATGTAGGAGCACCGTTAGTTTGTCTCCTAACTCATTTTCCTAACAAGACAACCTCAATGATAAGACGCACACTGTTTTCAATGCATTTCTTGCTAAAAGAGCTAAGATCGTGATTGTCTCTGTTGCTGAATGTGCTAGGAAGCTATTTAACTCTAATCTAAGAGAGACTCACTAACTTCATGTAGGAACACCGTTACTTTGTCTCCTAACTCATTTCCATAACAAGACAACCTCAATGATAAGACGCACACTGTTTTCAATGCATTCCTTGCTAAAAGAGCTAAGATCGTGATTGTCTCTGTTGCTGAATGAGCTAGGACGCTATTCAACTCTAATCTAGGAGAGACTCACTAACTTCATGTAGGAACACCGTTACTTTGTCTCCTAACTCATTTTCCTAACAAGACAACCTCAATGATAAGACGCACACTGTTTTCAATGCATTTCTTGCTAAAAGAGCTAAGATCGTGATTGTCTCTGTTGCTGAATGAGCTAGGACGCTATTCAACTCTAATCTAGGAGAGACTCACTAACTTCATGTAGGAACACCGTTACTTTGTCTCCTAACTCATTTTCCTAACAAGACAACCTCAATGATAAGACGCACACTGTTTTCAATGCATTTCTTGCTAAAAGAGCTAAGATCGAGATTGTCTCTGTTGCTGAATTTGCTAGGACGCTATTCAACTCTAATCTAGGAGAGACTCACTAACGTCATGTAGGAACACCGTTACTTTGTCTCCTAACTCATTTTCCAAACAAGACAACCTCAATGATAAGACGCACACTGTTTTCAATGCATTTCTTGCTAAAAGAGCTAAGATCGTGATTGTCTCTGTTGCTGAATGAGCTAGGACGCTATTCACCTCTAATCTAAGAGAGACTCACTAACTTCAAGTAGGAACACCGTTACTTTGTCTCCTAACTCATTTCCCTAACAAGACATCCTCAATGATAAGACGCACACTGTTTTCAATGCATTTCTTGCTAAAAGAGCTAAGATCGTGATTGTCTCTGTTGCTGAATGAGCTAGGACGCTATTCAACTCTAATCTAGGAGAGACTCACTAACTTCATGTAGGAACACCGTTAGTTTGTCTCCTAACTCATTTTCCTAACAAGACAACCTCAATGATAAGACGCACACTGTTTTCAATGCATTTCTTGCTAAAAGAGCTAAGATCGTGATTGTCTCTGTTGCTGAATGTGCTAGGACGCTATTCAACTCTAATCTAGGAGAGACTCACTAACTTCATGTAGGAACAGCGTTACTTTGTCTCCTAACTCATTTTCCTAACAAGACAACCTCAATGACAAGACGCACACTGTTTTCAATGCATTTCTTGCTAAAAGAGCTAAGATCGTGATTGTCTCTGTTGCTGAATGAGCTAGGACGCTATTCAACTCAAATCTAGGAGAGACTCACTAACTTCATGTAGGAACACCGTTACTTTGTCTCCTAACTCATTTTCCTAACAAGACAACCTCAATGATAAGACGCACACTGTTTTCAATGCATTTCTTGCTAAAAGAGCTAAGATCGTGATTGTCTCTGTTGCTGAATGAGCTAGGACGCTATTCAACTCTAATATAAGAGAAACTCACTAACTTCATGTAGGAACACCGTTACTTTGTCTCCTAACTCATTTTCCTAACAAGACAACCTCAATGATAAGACGCACACTGTTTTCAATGCATTTCTTGCTAAAAGAGCTAAGATCGTGATTGTCTCTGTTGCTGAATGAGCTATGACGCTATTCAACTCTAATCTAGGAGAGACTCACTAACGTCATGTAGGAACACCGTTACTTTGTCTCCTAACTCATTTTTCTAACAAGACAACCTCAATGATAAGACGCACACTGTTTTCAATGCATTTCTTGCTAAAAGAGCTAAGATCGTGATTGTCTCTGTTGCTGAATGTGCTAGGACGCTATTCAACTCTAATCTAGGAGAGACTCACTAACTTCATGTAGGAACAGCGTTACTTTGTCTCCTAACTCATTTTCCTAACAAGACAACCTCAATGACAAGACGCACACTGTTTTCAATGCATTTCTTGCTAAAAGAGCTAAGATCGTGATTGTCTCTGTTGCTGAATGAGCTAGGACGCTATTCAACTCAAATCTAGGAGAGACTCACTAACTTCATGTAGGAACACCGTTACTTTGTCTCCTAACTCATTTTCCTAACAAGACAACCTCAATGATAAGACGCACACTGTTTTCAATGCATTTCTTGCTAAAAGAGCTAAGATCGTGATTGTCTCTGTTGCTGAATGAGCTAGGACGCTATTCAACTCTAATATAAGAGAAACTCACTAACTTCATGTAGGAACACCGTTACTTTGTCTCCTAACTCATTTTCCTAACAAGACAACCTCAATGATAAGACGCACACTGTTTTCAATGCATTTCTTGCTAAAAGAGCTAAGATCGTGATTGTCTCTGTTGCTGAATGAGCTATGACGCTATTCAACTCTAATCTAGGAGAGACTCACTAACGTCATGTAGGAACACCGTTACTTTGTCTCCTAACTCATTTTCCTAACAAGACAACCTCAATGATAAGACGCACACTGTTTTCAATGCATTTCTTGCTAAAAGAGCTATGATCGTGATTGTCTCTGTTGCTGAATGAGCTATGACGCTATTCAACTCCAATCTAGGAGAGACTCACTAACTTCATGTAGGAACACCGTTATTTTGTCTCCTAACTCATTTTCCTAACAAGACAACCTCAATGATAAGACGCACACTGTTCTCAATGCATTTCTTGCTAAAAGAGCTAGGATCGTGATTGTCTCCGTTGCTGAATGAGCTAGGACGCTATTCACCTCTAATCTAAGAGAGACTCACTAACTTCAAGTAGGAACACTGTTACTTTGTCTCCTAACTCATTTTCCTAACAAGACAACCTCAATGATAAGACGCACACTGTTTTCAATGCATTTCTTGCTAAAAGAGCTAAGACCGTGATGTCTCTGTTGCTGAATGTGCTAGGACGCTATTCAACTCTAATCTAAGAGAGACTCACTAACTTCATGTAGGAACACCGTTACTTTGTCTCCTAACTCATTTTCCTAACAAGACAACCTCAATGATAAGACGCACACTGTTTTCAATGCATTTCTTGCTAAAAGAGCTAAGATCGTGATTGTCTCTGTTGCTGAATGAGCTATGACGCTATTCAACTCTAATCTAGGAGAGACTCACTAACGTCATGTAGGAACACCGTTACTTTGTCTCCTAACTCATTTTTCTAACAAGACAACCTCAATGATAAGACGCACACTGTTTTCAATGCATTTCTTGCTAAAAGAGCTAAGATCGTGATTGTCTCTGTTGCTGAATGTGCTAGGACGCTATTCAACTCTAATCTAGGAGAGACTCACTAACTTCATGTAGGAACAGCGTTACTTTGTCTCCTAACTCATTTTCCTAACAAGACAACCTCAATGACAAGACGCACACTGTTTTCAATGCATTTCTTGCTAAAAGAGCTAAGATCGTGATTGTCTCTGTTGCTGAATGAGCTAGGACGCTATTCAACTCTAATATAAGAGAAACTCACTAACTTCATGTAGGAACACCGTTACTTTGTCTCCTAACTCATTTTCCTAACAAGACAACCTCAATGATAAGACGCACACTGTTTTCAATGCATTTCTTGCTAAAAGAGCTAAGATCGTGATTGTCTCTGTTGCTGAATGAGCTATGACGCTATTCAACTCTAATCTAGGAGAGACTCACTAACGTCATGTAGGAACACCGTTACTTTGTCTCCTAACTCATTTTTCTAACAAGACAACCTCAATGATAAGACGCACACTGTTTTCAATGCATTTCTTGCTAAAAGAGCTAAGATCGTGATTGTCTCTGTTGCTGAATGTGCTAGGACGCTATTCAACTCTAATCTAGGAGAGACTCACTAACTTCATGTAGGAACAGCGTTACTTTGTCTCCTAACTCATTTTCCTAACAAGACAACCTCAATGACAAGACGCACACTGTTTTCAATGCATTTCTTGCTAAAAGAGCTAAGATCGTGATTGTCTCTGTTGCTGAATGAGCTAGGACGCTATTCAACTCAAATCTAGGAGAGACTCACTAACTTCATGTAGGAACACCGTTACTTTGTCTCCTAACTCATTTTCCTAACAAGACAACCTCAATGATAAGACGCACACTGTTTTCAATGCATTTCTTGCTAAAAGAGCTAAGATCGTGATTGTCTCTGTTGCTGAATGAGCTAGGACGCTATTCAACTCTAATCTAGGAGAGACTCACTAACTTCATGTAGGAACACCGTTACTTTGTCTCCTAACTCATTTCCCTAACAAGACAACCTCAATGATAAGACGCACACTGTTTTCAATGCATTTCTTGCTAAAAGAGCTAAGATCGTGATTGTCTCTGTTGCTGAATGTGCTAGGACGCTATTCAACTCTAATCTAAGAGATACTCACTAACTTCATGTAGGAACACCGTTACTTTGTCTCCTAACTCATTTTCCTAACAAGACAACCTCAATGATAAGACGCACACTGTTTTCAATGCATTTCTTGCTAAAAGAGCTAAGATCGTGATTGTCTCTGTTGCTGAATGTGCTAGGACGCTATTCAACTCTAATCTAAGAGATACTCACTAACTTCATGTAGGAACACCGTTAATTTGTCTCCTAACTCATTTTTCTAACAAGACAACTTGAATGATAAGACGCACACTGTTTTCAATGCATTTCTCGCTAAAAGAGCTAAGATCGTGATTGTCTCTGTTGCTGAATTTGCTAGGACGCTATTCAACTCTAATCTAGGAGAGACTCACTAACGTCATGTAGGAACACCGTTACTTTGTCTCCTAACTCATTTTCCTAACAAGACAACCTCAATGATAAGACGCACACTGTTTTCAATGCATTTCTTGCTAAAAGAGCTAAGATCGTGATAGTCTCTGTTGCTGAATGAGCTAGGACGCTATTCAACTCTAATCTAGGAGAGACTCACTAACTTCATGTAGGAACACCGTTACTTTGTCTCCTAACTCATTTTCCTAACAAGACAACCTCAATGATAAGACGCACACTGTTTTCAATGCATTTCTTGCTAAAAGAGCTAAGATCGTGATTGTCTCTGTTGCTGAATGAGCTAGGACGCTATTCAACTCTAATCTAGGAGAGACTCACTAACTTCATGTAGGAACACCGTTACTTTGTCTCCTAACTCATTTTCCTAACAAGACAACCTCAATGATAAGATGCACACTGTTTTCAATGCATTTCTTGCTAAAAGAGCTAAGACCGTAATGTCTCTGTTGCCGAATGTGCTAGGACGCTATTCAACTCTAATCTAAGAGAGACTCACTAACTTCATGTAGGAACACCGTTACTTTGTCTCCTAACTCATTTTCCTAACAAGACAACCTCAATGATAAGACGCACACTGTTTTCAATGCATTTCTTGCTAAAAGAGCTATGATCGTGATTGTCTCTGTTGCTGAATGAGCTAGGACGCTATTCAACTCTAATTTAGGAGAGACTCACTAACTTCATGTAGGAACACCGTTACTTTGTCTCCTAACTCATTTTCCTAACAAGACAACCTCAATGATAAGACGCACACTGTTTTCAATGCATTTCTTGCTAAAAGAGCTAAGACCGTGATGTCTCTGTTGCTGAATGAGCTAGGACGCTATTCAACTCTAATCTAGGAGAGACTCACTAACTTCATGTAGAAACACCGTTACTTTGTCTCCTAACTCATTTTCCTAACAAGACAACCTCAATGATAAGACGCACACTGTTTTCAATGCATTTCTTGCTAAAAGAGCTAAGATCGTGATTGTCTCTGTTGCTGAATGTGCTAGGACGCTATTCAACTCTAATCTAAGAGAGACTCACTAACTTCATGTAGGAACACCGTTACTTTGTCTCCTAACTCATTTCCCTAACAAGACAACCTCAATGATAAGACGCTCACTGTTTTCAATGCATTTCTTGCTAAAAGAGCTAAGATCGTGATTGTCTCTGTTGCTGAATGAGCTAGGACGCTATTCAACTCTAATCTAGGAGAGACTCACTAACTTCATGTAGGAACACCGTTACTTTGTCTCCTAACTCATTTTCCTAACAAGACAACCTCAATGATAAGACGCACACTGTTTTCAATGCATTTCTTGCTAAAAGAGCTAAGATCGTGATTGTCTCTGTTGCTGAATGAGCTAGGACGCTATTCAACTCTAATCTAAAAGAGACTCACGAACTTCATGTAGGAACACCGTTACTTTGTCTCCTAACTCATTTTCCTAACAAGACAACCTCAATGATAAGACGCACACTGTTTTCAATGCATTTCTTGCTAAAAGAGCTAAGATCGAGATTGTCTCTGTTGCTGAATTTGCTAGGACGCTATTCAACTCTAATCTAGGAGAGACTCACTAACGTCATGTAGGAACACCGTTACTTTGTCTCCTAACTCATTTCCCTAACAAGACAACCTCAATGATAAGACGCACACTGTTTTCAATGCATTTCTTGCTAAAAGAGCTAAGATCGTGATTGTCTCTGTTGCTGAATGAGCTAGGACGCTATTCACCTCTAATCTAAGAGAGACTCACTAACTTCAAGTAGGAACACTGTTACTTTGTCTCCTGACTCATTTTCCTAACAAGACAACCTCAATGATAAGACGCACACTGTTTTCAATGCATTTCTTGCTAAAAGAGCTAAGATCGTGATTGTCTCTGTTGCTGAATGAGCTAGGACGCTATTCAACTCTAATCTAGGAGAGACTCACTAACTTCATGTAGGAACACCGTTACTTTGTCTCCTAACTCATTTTCCTAACAAGACAACCTCAATGATAAGACGCACTCTGTTTTCAATGCATTTCTTGCTAAAAGAGCTAAGACCGTGATGTCTCTGTTGCTGAATGTGCTAGGACGCTATTCAACTCTAATCTAAGAGAGACTCACTAACTTCATGTAGGAACACCGTTACTTTGTCTCCTAACTCATTTCCCTAACAAGACAACCTCAATGATAAGAAGCACACTGTTTTCAATGCATTTCTTGCTAATAGAGCTAAGATTGTGATTGTCTCTGTTGCTGAATGAGCTAGGACGCTATTCAACTCTAATCTAGGAGAGACTCACTAACTTCATGTAGAAACACCGTTACTTTGTCTCCTAACTCATTTTCCTAACAAGACAACCTCAATGATAAGACGCACACTGTTTTCAATGCATTTCTTGCTAAAAGAGCTAAGATCGTGATAGTCTCTGTTGCTGAATGAGCTAGGACGCTATTCAACTCTAATCTAGGAGAGACTCACTAACTTCATGTAGGAACACCGTTACTTTGTCTCCTAACTCATTTTCCTAACAAGACAACCTCAATGATAAGACGCACACTGTTTTCAATGCATTTCTTGCTAAAAGAGCTATGATCGTGATTGTCTCTGTTGCTGAAAGAGCTAGGACGCTATTCACCTCTAATCTAAGAGAGACTCACTAACTTCAAGTAGGAACACTGTTACTTTGTCTCCTAACTCATTTTCCTAACAAGACAACCTCAATGATAAGACGCACACTGTTTTCAATGCATTTCTCGCTAAAAGAGCTAAGATCGTGATTGTCTCTGTTGCTGAATTTGCTAGGACGCTATTCAACTCTAATCTAAGAGATACTCACTAACTTCATGTAGGAACACCGTTAATTTGTCTCCTAACTCATTTTTCTAACAAGACAACCTCAATGATAAGACGCACACTGTTTTCAATGCATTTCTCGCTAAAAGAGCTAAGATCGTGATTGTCTCTGTTGCTGAATTTGCTAGGACGCTATTCAACTCTAATCTAGGAGAGACTCACTAACGTCATGTAGGAACACCGTTACTTTGTCTCCTAACTCATTTTCCTAACAAGACAACCTCAATGATAAGACGCACACTGTTTTCAATGCATTTCTTGCTAAAAGAGCTAAGATCGTGATTGTCTCTGTTGCTGAATGTGCTAGGACGCTATTCAACTCTAATCTAGGAGAGACTCACTAACTTCATGTAGGAACACCGTTACTTTGTCTCCTAACTCATTTTCCTAACAAGACAACCTTAATGATAAGACGCACACTGTTTTCAATGCATTTCTTGCTAAAAGAGCTATGATCGTGATTGTCTCTGTTGCTGAATGAGCTATGACGCTATTCAACTCTAATCTAGGAGAGACTCACTAACTTCATGTAGGAACACCGTTATTTTGTCTCCTAACTCATTTTCCTAACAAGACAACCTCAATGATAAGACGCACACTGTTTTCAATGCATTTCTTGCTAAAAGAGCTAAGACCGTGATGTCTCTGTTGCTGAATGAGCTAGGACGCTATTCAACTCTAATCTAGGAGAGACTCACTAACTTCATGTAGAAACACCGTTACTTTGTCTCCTAACTCATTTTCCTAACAAGACAACCTCAATGATAAGACGCACACTGTTTTCAATGCATTTCTCGCTAAAAGAGCTAAGATCGTGATTGTCTCTGTTGCTGAATGAGCTAGGACGCTATTCAACTCTAATCTAGGAGAGACTCACTAACTTCATGTAGGAACACCGTTAGTTTGTCTCCTAACTCATTTTCCTAACAAGACAACCTCAATGATAAGACGCACACTGTTTTCAATGCATTTCTTGCTAAAAGAGCTAAGATCGTGATTGTCTCTGTTGCTGAATGTGCTAGGACGCTATTCAACTCTAATCTAAGAGAGACTCACTAACTTCATGTAGGAACACCGTTACTTTGTCTCCTAACTCATTTCCCTAACAAGACAACCTCAATGATAAGACGCACACTGTTTTCAATGCATTTCTTGCTAAAAGAGCTAAGATCGTGATTGTCTCTGTTGCTGAATGAGCTAGGACGCAATTCAACTCTAATCTAGGAGAGACTCACTAACTTCATGTAGGAACACCGTTACTTTGTCTCCTAACTCATTTTCCTAACAAGACAACCTCAATGATAAGACGCACACTGTTTTCAATGCATTTCTTGCTAAAAGAGCTAAGATCGTGATTGTCTCTGTTGCTGAATGAGCTAGGACGCTATTCAACTCTAATCTAGGAGAGACTCACGAACTTCATGTAGGAACACCGTTACTTTGTCTCCTAACTCATTTTCCTAACAAGACAACCTCAATGATAAGACGCACACTGTTTTCAATGCATTTCTTGCTAAAAGAGCTAAGATCGAGATTGTCTCTGTTGCTGAATTTGCTAGGACGCTATTCAACTCTAATCTAGGAGAGACTCACTAACGTCATGTAGGAACACCGTTACTTTGTCTCCTAACTCATTTTCCTAACAAGACAACCTCAATGATAAGACGCACACTGTTTTCAATGCATTTCTTGCTAAAAGAGCTAAGATCGTGATTGTCTCTGTTGCTGAATGAGCTAGGACGCTATTCACCTCTAATCTAGGAGAGACTCACTAACTTCATGTAGGAACACCGTTACTTTGTCTCCTAACTCATTTTCCTAACAAGACAACCTCAATGATAAGATGCACACTGTTTTCAATGCATTTCTTGCTAAAAGAGCTAAGACCGTAATGTCTCTGTTGCCGAATGTGCTAGGACGCTATTCAACTCTAATCTAAGAGAGACTCACTAACTTCATGTAGGAACACCGTTACTTTGTCTCCTAACTCATTTTCCTAACAAGACAACCTCAATGATAAGACGCACACTGTTTTCAATGCATTTCTTGCTAAAAGAGCTATGATCGTGATTGTCTCTGTTGCTGAATGAGCTAGGACGCTATTCAACTCTAATCTAGGAGAGACTCACTAACTTCATGTAGGAACACCGTTACTTTGTCTCCTAACTCATTTTCCTAACAAGACAACCTCAATGATAAGACGCACACTGTTTTCAATGCATTTCTTGCTAAAAGAGCTAAGACCGTGATGTCTCTGTTGCTGAATGAGCTAGGACGCTATTCAACTCTAATCTAGGAGAGACTCACTAACTTCATGTAGAAACACCGTTACTTTGTCTCCTAACTCATTTTCCTAACAAGACAACCTCAATGATAAGACGCACACTGTTTTCAATGCATTTCTCGCTAAAAGAGCTAAGATCGTGATTGTCTCTGTTGCTGAATGAGCTAGGACGCTATTCAACTCTAATCTAGGAGAGACTCACTAACTTCATGTAGGAACACCGTTAGTTTGTCTCCTAACTCATTTTCCTAACAAGACAACCTCAATGATAAGACGCACACTGTTTTCAATGCATTTCTTGCTAAAAGAGCTAAGATCGTGATTGTCTCTGTTGCTGAATGTGCTAGGACGCTATTCAACTCTAATCTAAGAGAGACTCACTAACTTCATGTAGGAACACCGTTACTTTGTCTCCTAACTCATTTCCCTAACAAGACAACCTCAATGATAAGACGCTCACTGTTTTCAATGCATTTCTTGCTAATTGTCTCTGTTGCTGAATGAGCTAGGACGCTATTCAACTCTAATCTAGGAGAGACTCACTAACTTCATGTAGGAACACCGTTACTTTGTCTCCTAACTCATTTTCCTAACAAGACAACCTCAATGATAAGACGCACACTGTTTTCAATGCATTTCTTGCTAAAAGAGCTAAGATCGTGATTGTCTCTGTTGCTGAATGAGCTAGGACGCTATTCAACTCTAATCTAAAAGAGACTCACGAACTTCATGTAGGAACACCGTTACTTTGTCTCCTAACTCATTTTCCTAACAAGACAACCTCAATGATAAGACGCACACTGTTTTCAATGCATTTCTTGCTAAAAGAGCTAAGATCGAGATTGTCTCTGTTGCTGAATTTGCTAGGACGCTATTCAACTCTAATCTAGGAGAGACTCACTAACGTCATGTAGGAACACCGTTACTTTGTCTCCTAACTCATTTTCCTAACAAGACAACCTCAATGATAAGACGCACACTGTTTTCAATGCATTTCTTGCTAAAAGAGCTAAGATCGTGATTGTCTCTGTTGCTGAATGAGCTAGGACGCTATTCAACTCTAATCTAGGAGAGACTCACTAACTTCATGTAGGAACACCGTTACTTTGTCTCCTAACTCATTTCCCTAACAAGACAACCTCAATGATAAGACGCACACTGTTTTCAATGCATTTCTTGCTAAAAGAGCTAAGATCGTGATTGTCTCTGTTGCTGAATGTGCTAGGACGCTATTCAACTCTAATCTAAGAGATACTCACTAACTTCATGTAGGAACACCGTTACTTTGTCTCCTAACTCATTTTCCTAACAAGACAACCTCAATGATAAGACGCACACTGTTTTCAATGCATTTCTTGCTAAAAGAGCTAAGATCGTGATTGTCTCTGTTGCTGAATGTGCTAGGACGCTATTCAACTCTAATCTAAGAGATACTCACTAACTTCATGTAGGAACACCGTTAATTTGTCTCCTAACTCATTTTTCTAACAAGACAACCTCAATGATAAGACGCACACTGTTTTCAATGCATTTCTCGCTAAAAGAGCTAAGATCGTGATTGTCTCTGTTGCTGAATTTGCTAGGACGCTATTCAACTCTAATCTAAGAGATACTCACTAACTTCATGTAGGAACACCGTTAATTTGTCTCCTAACTCATTTTTCTAACAAGACAACTTGAATGATAAGACGCACACTGTTTTCAATGCATTTCTCGCTAAAAGAGCTAAGATCGTGATTGTCTCTGTTGCTGAATTTGCTAGGACGCTATTCAACTCTAATCTAGGAGAGACTCACTAACGTCATGTAGGAACACCGTTACTTTGTCTCCTAACTCATTTTCCTAACAAGACAACCTCAATGATAAGACGCACACTGTTTTCAATGCATTTCTTGCTAAAAGAGCTAAGATCGTGATAGTCTCTGTTGCTGAATGAGCTAGGACGCTATTCAACTCTAATCTAGGAGAGACTCACTAACTTCATGTAGGAACACCGTTACTTTGTCTCCTAACTCATTTTCCTAACAAGACAACCTCAATGATAAGACGCACACTGTTTTCAATGCATTTCTTGCTAAAAGAGCTAAGATCGTGATTGTCTCTGTTGCTGAATGAGCTAGGACGCTATTCAACTCTAATCTAGGAGAGACTCACTAACTTCATGTAGGAACACCGTTACTTTGTCTCCTAACTCATTTTCCTAACAAGACAACCTCAATGATAAGATGCACACTGTTTTCAATGCATTTCTTGCTAAAAGAGCTAAGACCGTAATGTCTCTGTTGCCGAATGTGCTAGGACGCTATTCAACTCTAATCTAAGAGAGACTCACTAACTTCATGTAGGAACACCGTTACTTTGTCTCCTAACTCATTTTCCTAACAAGACAACCTCAATGATAAGACGCACACTGTTTTCAATGCATTTCTTGCTAAAAGAGCTATGATCGTGATTGTCTCTGTTGCTGAATGAGCTAGGACGCTATTCAACTCTAATCTAGGAGAGACTCACTAACTTCATGTAGGAACACCGTTACTTTGTCTCCTAACTCATTTTCCTAACAAGACAACCTCAATGATAAGACGCACACTGTTTTCAATGCATTTCTTGCTAAAAGAGCTAAGACCGTGATGTCTCTGTTGCTGAATGAGCTAGGACGCTATTCAACTCTAATCTAGGAGAGACTCACTAACTTCATGTAGAAACACCGTTACTTTGTCTCCTAACTCATTTTCCTAACAAGACAACCTCAATGATAAGACGCACACTGTTTTCAATGCATTTCTTGCTAAAAGAGCTAAGATCGTGATTTTCTCTGTTGCTGAATGTGCTAGGACGCTATTCAACTCTAATCTAAGAGAGACTCACTAACTTCATGTAGGAACACCGTTACTTTGTCTCCTAACTCATTTCCCTAACAAGACAACCTCAATGATAAGACGCTCACTGTTTTCAATGCATTTCTTGCTAAAAGAGCTAAGATCGTGATTGTCTCTGTTGCTGAATGAGCTAGGACGCTATTCAACTCTAATCTAGGAGAGACTCACTAACTTCATGTAGGAACACCGTTACTTTGTCTCCTAACTCATTTTCCTAACAAGACAACCTCAATGATAAGACGCACACTGTTTTCAATGCATTTCTTGCTAAAAGAGCTAAGATCGTGATTGTCTCTGTTGCTGAATGAGCTAGGACGCTATTCAACTCTAATCTAAAAGAGACTCACGAACTTCATGTAGGAACACCGTTACTTTGTCTCCTAACTCATTTTCCTAACAAGACAACCTCAATGATAAGACGCACACTGTTTTCAATGCATTTCTTGCTAAAAGAGCTAAGATCGAGATTGTCTCTGTTGCTGAATTTGCTAGGACGCTATTCAACTCTAATCTAGGAGAGACTCACTAACGTCATGTAGGAACACCGTTACTTTGTCTCCTAACTCATTTCCCTAACAAGACAACCTCAATGATAAGACGCACACTGTTTTCAATGCATTTCTTGCTAAAAGAGCTAAGATCGTGATTGTCTCTGTTGCTGAATGAGCTAGGACGCTATTCACCTCTAATCTAAGAGAGACTCACTAACTTCAAGTAGGAACACTGTTACTTTGTCTCCTGACTCATTTTCCTAACAAGACAACCTCAATGATAAGACGCACACTGTTTTCAATGCATTTCTTGCTAAAAGAGCTAAGATCGTGATTGTCTCTGTTGCTGAATGAGCTAGGACGCTATTCAACTCTAATCTAGGAGAGACTCACTAACTTCATGTAGGAACACCGTTACTTTGTCTCCTAACTCATTTTCCTAACAAGACAACCTCAATGATAAGACGCACACTGTTTTCAATGCATTTCTTGCTAAAAGAGCTAAGATCGTGATAGTCTCTGTTGCTGAATTTGCTAGGACGCTATTCAACTCTAATCTAGGAGAGACTCACTAACTTCATGTAGGAACACCGTTACTTTGTCTCCTAACTCATTTTCCTAACAAGACAACCTCAATGATAAGACGCACACTGTTTTCAATGCATTTCTTGCTAAAAGAGCTATGATCGTGATTGTCTCTGTTGCTGAATGAGCTAGGACGCTATTCACCTCTAATCTAAGAGAGACTCACTAACTTCAAGTAGGAACACTGTTACTTTGTCTCCTAACTCATTTTCCTAACAAGACAACCTCAATGATAAGACGCACACTGTTTTCAATGCATTTCTTGCTAAAAGAGCTAAGATCGTGATTGTCTCTGTTGCTGAATGAGCTAGGACGCTATTCAACTCAAATCTAGGAGAGACTCACTAACTTCATGTAGGAACACCGTTACTTTGTCTCCTAACTCATTTTCCTAACAAGACAACCTCAATGATAAGACGCACACTGTTTTCAATGCATTTCTTGCTAAAAGAGCTAAGATCGTGATTGTCTCTGTTGCTGAATGAGCTAGGACGCTATTCAACTCTAATATAAGAGAAACTCACTAACTTCATGTAGGAACACCGTTACTTTGTCTCCTAACTCATTTTCCTAACAAGACAACCTCAATGATAAGACGCACACTGTTTTCAATGCATTTCTTGCTAAAAGAGCTAAGATCGTGATTGTCTCTGTTGCTGAATGAGCTATGACGCTATTCAACTCTAATCTAGGAGAGACTCACTAACGTCATGTAGGAACACCGTTACTTTGTCTCCTAACTCATTTTCCTAACAAGACAACCTCAATGATAAGACGCACACTGTTTTCAATGCATTTCTTGCTAAAAGAGCTATGATCGTGATTGTCTCTGTTGCTGAATGAGCTATGACGCTATTCAACTCCAATCTAGGAGAGACTCACTAACTTCATGTAGGAACACCGTTATTTTGTCTCCTAACTCATTTTCCTAACAAGACAACCTCAATGATAAGACGCACACTGTTCTCAATGCATTTCTTGCTAAAAGAGCTAGGATCGTGATTGTCTCCGTTGCTGAATGAGCTAGGACGCTATTCACCTCTAATCTAAGAGAGACTCACTAACTTCAAGTAGGAACACTGTTACTTTGTCTCCTAACTCATTTTCCTAACAAGACAACCTCAATGATAAGACGCACACTGTTTTCAATGCATTTCTTGCTAAAAGAGCTAAGACCGTGATGTCTCTGTTGCTGAATGTGCTAGGACGCTATTCAACTCTAATCTAAGAGAGACTCACTAACTTCATGTAGGAACACCGTTACTTTGTCTCCTAACTCATTTTCCTAACAAGACAACCTCAATGATAAGACGCACACTGTTTTCAATGCATTTCTTGCTAAAAGAGCTAAGATCGTGATTGTCTCTGTTGCTGAATGAGCTATGACGCTATTCAACTCTAATCTAGGAGAGACTCACTAACGTCATGTAGGAACACCGTTACTTTGTCTCCTAACTCATTTTTCTAACAAGACAACCTCAATGATAAGACGCACACTGTTTTCAATGCATTTCTTGCTAAAAGAGCTAAGATCGTGATTGTCTCTGTTGCTGAATGTGCTAGGACGCTATTCAACTCTAATCTAGGAGAGACTCACTAACTTCATGTAGGAACAGCGTTACTTTGTCTCCTAACTCATTTTCCTAACAAGACAACCTCAATGACAAGACGCACACTGTTTTCAATGCATTTCTTGCTAAAAGAGCTAAGATCGTGATTGTCTCTGTTGCTGAATGAGCTAGGACGCTATTCAACTCTAATATAAGAGAAACTCACTAACTTCATGTAGGAACACCGTTACTTTGTCTCCTAACTCATTTTCCTAACAAGACAACCTCAATGATAAGACGCACACTGTTTTCAATGCATTTCTTGCTAAAAGAGCTAAGATCGTGATTGTCTCTGTTGCTGAATGAGCTATGACGCTATTCAACTCTAATCTAGGAGAGACTCACTAACGTCATGTAGGAACACCGTTACTTTGTCTCCTAACTCATTTTTCTAACAAGACAACCTCAATGATAAGACGCACACTGTTTTCAATGCATTTCTTGCTAAAAGAGCTAAGATCGTGATTGTCTCTGTTGCTGAATGTGCTAGGACGCTATTCAACTCTAATCTAGGAGAGACTCACTAACTTCATGTAGGAACAGCGTTACTTTGTCTCCTAACTCATTTTCCTAACAAGACAACCTCAATGACAAGACGCACACTGTTTTCAATGCATTTCTTGCTAAAAGAGCTAAGATCGTGATTGTCTCTGTTGCTGAATGAGCTAGGACGCTATTCAACTCAAATCTAGGAGAGACTCACTAACTTCATGTAGGAACACCGTTACTTTGTCTCCTAACTCATTTTCCTAACAAGACAACCTCAATGATAAGACGCACACTGTTTTCAATGCATTTCTTGCTAAAAGAGCTAAGATCGTGATTGTCTCTGTTGCTGAATGAGCTAGGACGCTATTCAACTCTAATATAAGAGAAACTCACTAACTTCATGTAGGAACACCGTTACTTTGTCTCCTAACTCATTTTCCTAACAAGACAACCTCAATGATAAGACGCACACTGTTTTCAATGCATTTCTTGCTAAAAGAGCTAAGATCGTGATTGTCTCTGTTGCTGAATGAGCTATGACGCTATTCAACTCTAATCTAGGAGAGACTCACTAACATCATGTAGGAACACCGTTACTTTGTCTCCTAACTCATTTTCCTAACAAGACAACCTCAATGATAAGACGCACACTGTTTTCAATGCATTTCTTGCTAAAAGAGCTATGATCGTGATTGTCTCTGTTGCTGAATGAGCTATGACGCTATTCAACTCCAATCTAGGAGAGACTCACTAACTTCATGTAGGAACACCGTTATTTTGTCTCCTAACTCATTTTCCTAACAAGACAACCTCAATGATAAGACGCACACTGTTCTCAATGCATTTCTTGCTAAAAGAGCTAGGATCGTGATTGTCTCCGTTGCTGAATGAGCTAGGACGCTATTCACCTCTAATCTAAGAGAGACTCACTAACTTCAAGTAGGAACACTGTTACTTTGTCTCCTAACTCATTTTCCTAACAAGACAACCTCAATGATAAGACGCACACTGTTTTCAATGCATTTCTTGCTAAAAGAGCTAAGACCGTGATGTCTCTGTTGCTGAATGTGCTAGGACGCTATTCAACTCTAATCTAAGAGAGACTCACTAACTTCATGTAGGAACACCGTTACTTTGTCTCCTAACTCATTTTCCTAACAAGACAACCTCAATGATAAGACGCACACTGTTTTCAATGCATTTCTTGCTAAAAGAGCTATGATCGTGATTGTCTCTGTTGCTGAATGAGCTAGGACGCTATTCAACTCTAATCTAGGAGAGACTCACTAACTTCATGTAGGAACACCGTTACTTTGTCTCCTAACTCATTTTCCTAACAAGACAACCTCAATGATAAGACGCACACTGTTTTCAATGCATTTCTTGCTAAAAGAGCTAAGATCGTGATTGTCTCTGTTGCTGAATGAGCTAGGACGCTATTCAACTCTAATCTAGGAGAGACTCACTAACTTCATGTAGGAACACCGTTACTTTGTCTCCTAACTCATTTCCCTAACAAGACAACCTCAATGATAAGACGCACACTGTTTTCAATGCATTTCTTGCTAAAAGAGCTAAGATCGTGATTGTCTCTGTTGCTGAATGTGCTAGGACGCTATTCAACTCTAATCTAAGAGATACTCACTAACTTCATGTAGGAACACCGTTACTTTGTCTCCTAACTCATTTTCCTAACAAGACAACCTCAATGATAAGACGCACACTGTTTTCAATGCATTTCTTGCTAAAAGAGCTAAGATCGTGATTGTCTCTGTTGCTGAATGTGCTAGGACGCTATTCAACTCTAATCTAAGAGATACTCACTAACTTCATGTAGGAACACCGTTAATTTGTCTCCTAACTCATTTTTCTAACAAGACAACTTGAATGATAAGACGCACACTGTTTTCAATGCATTTCTCGCTAAAAGAGCTAAGATCGTGATTGTCTCTGTTGCTGAATTTGCTAGGACGCTATTCAACTCTAATCTAGGAGAGACTCACTAACGTCATGTAGGAACACCGTTACTTTGTCTCCTAACTCATTTTCCTAACAAGACAACCTCAATGATAAGACGCACACTGTTTTCAATGCATTTCTTGCTAAAAGAGCTAAGATCGTGATAGTCTCTGTTGCTGAATGAGCTAGGACGCTATTCAACTCTAATCTAGGAGAGACTCACTAACTTCATGTAGGAACACCGTTACTTTGTCTCCTAACTCATTTTCCTAACAAGACAACCTCAATGATAAGACGCACACTGTTTTCAATGCATTTCTTGCTAAAAGAGCTAAGATCGTGATTGTCTCTGTTGCTGAATGAGCTAGGACGCTATTCAACTCTAATCTAGGAGAGACTCACTAACTTCATGTAGGAACACCGTTACTTTGTCTCCTAACTCATTTTCCTAACAAGACAACCTCAATGATAAGATGCACACTGTTTTCAATGCATTTCTTGCTAAAAGAGCTAAGACCGTAATGTCTCTGTTGCCGAATGTGCTAGGACGCTATTCAACTCTAATCTAAGAGAGACTCACTAACTTCATGTAGGAACACCGTTACTTTGTCTCCTAACTCATTTTCCTAACAAGACAACCTCAATGATAAGACGCACACTGTTTTCAATGCATTTCTTGCTAAAAGAGCTATGATCGTGATTGTCTCTGTTGCTGAATGAGCTAGGACGCTATTCAACTCTAATCTAGGAGAGACTCACTAACTTCATGTAGGAACACCGTTACTTTGTCTCCTAACTCATTTTCCTAACAAGACAACCTCAATGATAAGACGCACACTGTTTTCAATGCATTTCTTGCTAAAAGAGCTAAGACCGTGATGTCTCTGTTGCTGAATGAGCTAGGACGCTATTCAACTCTAATCTAGGAGAGACTCACTAACTTCATGTAGAAACACCGTTACTTTGTCTCCTAACTCATTTTCCTAACAAGACAACCTCAATGATAAGACGCACACTGTTTTCAATGCATTTCTTGCTAAAAGAGCTAAGATCGTGATTGTCTCTGTTGCTGAATGTGCTAGGACGCTATTCAACTCTAATCTAAGAGAGACTCACTAACTTCATGTAGGAACACCGTTACTTTGTCTCCTAACTCATTTCCCTAACAAGACAACCTCAATGATAAGACGCTCACTGTTTTCAATGCATTTCTTGCTAAAAGAGCTAAGATCGTGATTGTCTCTGTTGCTGAATGAGCTAGGACGCTATTCAACTCTAATCTAGGAGAGACTCACTAACTTCATGTAGGAACACCGTTACTTTGTCTCCTAACTCATTTTCCTAACAAGACAACCTCAATGATAAGACGCACACTGTTTTCAATGCATTTCTTGCTAAAAGAGCTAAGATCGTGATTGTCTCTGTTGCTGAATGAGCTAGGACGCTATTCAACTCTAATCTAAAAGAGACTCACGAACTTCATGTAGGAACACCGTTACTTTGTCTCCTAACTCATTTTCCTAACAAGACAACCTCAATGATAAGACGCACACTGTTTTCAATGCATTTCTTGCTAAAAGAGCTAAGATCGAGATTGTCTCTGTTGCTGAATTTGCTAGGACGCTATTCAACTCTAATCTAGGAGAGACTCACTAACGTCATGTAGGAACACCGTTACTTTGTCTCCTAACTCATTTCCCTAACAAGACAACCTCAATGATAAGACGCACACTGTTTTCAATGCATTTCTTGCTAAAAGAGCTAAGATCGTGATTGTCTCTGTTGCTGAATGAGCTAGGACGCTATTCACCTCTAATCTAAGAGAGACTCACTAACTTCAAGTAGGAACACTGTTACTTTGTCTCCTGACTCATTTTCCTAACAAGACAACCTCAATGATAAGACGCACACTGTTTTCAATGCATTTCTTGCTAAAAGAGCTAAGATCGTGATTGTCTCTGTTGCTGAATGAGCTAGGACGCTATTCAACTCTAATCTAGGAGAGACTCACTAACTTCATGTAGGAACACCGTTACTTTGTCTCCTAACTCATTTTCCTAACAAGACAACCTCAATGATAAGACGCACTCTGTTTTCAATGCATTTCTTGCTAAAAGAGCTAAGACCGTGATGTCTCTGTTGCTGAATGTGCTAGGACGCTATTCAACTCTAATCTAAGAGAGACTCACTAACTTCATGTAGGAACACCGTTACTTTGTCTCCTAACTCATTTCCCTAACAAGACAACCTCAATGATAAGAAGCACACTGTTTTCAATGCATTTCTTGCTAATAGAGCTAAGATTGTGATTGTCTCTGTTGCTGAATGAGCTAGGACGCTATTCAACTCTAATCTAGGAGAGACTCACTAACTTCATGTAGAAACACCGTTACTTTGTCTCCTAACTCATTTTCCTAACAAGACAACCTCAATGATAAGACGCACACTGTTTTCAATGCATTTCTTGCTAAAAGAGCTAAGATCGTGATAGTCTCTGTTGCTGAATGAGCTAGGACGCTATTCAACTCTAATCTAGGAGAGACTCACTAACTTCATGTAGGAACACCGTTACTTTGTCTCCTAACTCATTTTCCTAACAAGACAACCTCAATGATAAGACGCACACTGTTTTCAATGCATTTCTTGCTAAAAGAGCTATGATCGTGATTGTCTCTGTTGCTGAAAGAGCTAGGACGCTATTCACCTCTAATCTAAGAGAGACTCACTAACTTCAAGTAGGAACACTGTTACTTTGTCTCCTAACTCATTTTCCTAACAAGACAACCTCAATGATAAGACGCACACTGTTTTCAATGCATTTCTCGCTAAAAGAGCTAAGATCGTGATTGTCTCTGTTGCTGAATTTGCTAGGACGCTATTCAACTCTAATCTAAGAGATACTCACTAACTTCATGTAGGAACACCGTTAATTTGTCTCCTAACTCATTTTTCTAACAAGACAACCTCAATGATAAGACGCACACTGTTTTCAATGCATTTCTCGCTAAAAGAGCTAAGATCGTGATTGTCTCTGTTGCTGAATTTGCTAGGACGCTATTCAACTCTAATCTAGGAGAGACTCACTAACGTCATGTAGGAACACCGTTACTTTGTCTCCTAACTCATTTTCCTAACAAGACAACCTCAATGATAAGACGCACACTGTTTTCAATGCATTTCTTGCTAAAAGAGCTAAGATCGTGATTGTCTCTGTTGCTGAATGTGCTAGGACGCTATTCAACTCTAATCTAGGAGAGACTCACTAACTTCATGTAGGAACACCGTTACTTTGTCTCCTAACTCATTTTCCTAACAAGACAACCTTAATGATAAGACGCACACTGTTTTCAATGCATTTCTTGCTAAAAGAGCTATGATCGTGATTGTCTCTGTTGCTGAATGAGCTATGACGCTATTCAACTCTAATCTAGGAGAGACTCACTAACTTCATGTAGGAACACCGTTATTTTGTCTCCTAACTCATTTTCCTAACAAGACAACCTCAATGATAAGACGCACACTGTTTTCAATGCATTTCTTGCTAAAAGAGCTAAGACCGTGATGTCTCTGTTGCTGAATGAGCTAGGACGCTATTCAACTCTAATCTAGGAGAGACTCACTAACTTCATGTAGAAACACCGTTACTTTGTCTCCTAACTCATTTTCCTAACAAGACAACCTCAATGATAAGACGCACACTGTTTTCAATGCATTTCTCGCTAAAAGAGCTAAGATCGTGATTGTCTCTGTTGCTGAATGAGCTAGGACGCTATTCAACTCTAATCTAGGAGAGACTCACGAACTTCATGTAGGAACACCGTTACTTTGTCTCCTAACTCATTTTCCTAACAAGACAACCTCAATGATAAGACGCACACTGTTTTCAATGCATTTCTTGCTAAAAGAGCTAAGATCGAGATTGTCTCTGTTGCTGAATTTGCTAGGACGCTATTCAACTCTAATCTAGGAGAGACTCACTAACGTCATGTAGGAACACCGTTACTTTGTCTCCTAACTCATTTTCCTAACAAGACAACCTCAATGATAAGACGCACACTGTTTTCAATGCATTTCTTGCTAAAAGAGCTAAGATCGTGATTGTCTCTGTTGCTGAATGAGCTAGGACGCTATTCACCTCTAATCTAGGAGAGACTCACTAACTTCATGTAGGAACACCGTTACTTTGTCTCCTAACTCATTTTCCTAACAAGACAACCTCAATGATAAGATGCACACTGTTTTCAATGCATTTCTTGCTAAAAGAGCTAAGACCGTAATGTCTCTGTTGCCGAATGTGCTAGGACGCTATTCAACTCTAATCTAAGAGAGACTCACTAACTTCATGTAGGAACACCGTTACTTTGTCTCCTAACTCATTTTCCTAACAAGACAACCTCAATGATAAGACGCACACTGTTTTCAATGCATTTCTTGCTAAAAGAGCTATGATCGTGATTGTCTCTGTTGCTGAATGAGCTAGGACGCTATTCAACTCTAATCTAGGAGAGACTCACTAACTTCATGTAGGAACACCGTTACTTTGTCTCCTAACTCATTTTCCTAACAAGACAACCTCAATGATAAGACGCACACTGTTTTCAATGCATTTCTTGCTAAAAGAGCTAAGACCGTGATGTCTCTGTTGCTGAATGAGCTAGGACGCTATTCAACTCTAATCTAGGAGAGACTCACTAACTTCATGTAGAAACACCGTTACTTTGTCTCCTAACTCATTTTCCTAACAAGACAACCTCAATGATAAGACGCACACTGTTTTCAATGCATTTCTCGCTAAAAGAGCTAAGATCGTGATTGTCTCTGTTGCTGAATGAGCTAGGACGCTATTCAACTCTAATCTAGGAGAGACTCACTAACTTCATGTAGGAACACCGTTAGTTTGTCTCCTAACTCATTTTCCTAACAAGACAACCTCAATGATAAGACGCACACTGTTTTCAATGCATTTCTTGCTAAAAGAGCTAAGATCGTGATTGTCTCTGTTGCTGAATGTGCTAGGACGCTATTCAACTCTAATCTAAGAGAGACTCACTAACTTCATGTAGGAACACCGTTACTTTGTCTCCTAACTCATTTCCCTAACAAGACAACCTCAATGATAAGACGCTCACTGTTTTCAATGCATTTCTTGCTAATTGTCTCTGTTGCTGAATGAGCTAGGACGCTATTCAACTCTAATCTAGGAGAGACTCACTAACTTCATGTAGGAACACCGTTACTTTGTCTCCTAACTCATTTTCCTAACAAGACAACCTCAATGATAAGACGCACACTGTTTTCAATGCATTTCTTGCTAAAAGAGCTAAGATCGTGATTGTCTCTGTTGCTGAATGAGCTAGGACGCTATTCAACTCTAATCTAAAAGAGACTCACGAACTTCATGTAGGAACACCGTTACTTTGTCTCCTAACTCATTTTCCTAACAAGACAACCTCAATGATAAGACGCACACTGTTTTCAATGCATTTCTTGCTAAAAGAGCTAAGATCGAGATTGTCTCTGTTGCTGAATTTGCTAGGACGCTATTCAACTCTAATCTAGGAGAGACTCACTAACGTCATGTAGGAACACCGTTACTTTGTCTCCTAACTCATTTTCCTAACAAGACAACCTCAATGATAAGACGCACACTGTTTTCAATGCATTTCTTGCTAAAAGAGCTAAGATCGTGATTGTCTCTGTTGCTGAATGAGCTAGGACGCTATTCAACTCTAATCTAGGAGAGACTCACTAACTTCATGTAGGAACACCGTTACTTTGTCTCCTAACTCATTTCCCTAACAAGACAACCTCAATGATAAGACGCACACTGTTTTCAATGCATTTCTTGCTAAAAGAGCTAAGATCGTGATTGTCTCTGTTGCTGAATGTGCTAGGACGCTATTCAACTCTAATCTAAGAGATACTCACTAACTTCATGTAGGAACACCGTTACTTTGTCTCCTAACTCATTTTCCTAACAAGACAACCTCAATGATAAGACGCACACTGTTTTCAATGCATTTCTTGCTAAAAGAGCTAAGATCGTGATTGTCTCTGTTGCTGAATGTGCTAGGACGCTATTCAACTCTAATCTAAGAGATACTCACTAACTTCATGTAGGAACACCGTTAATTTGTCTCCTAACTCATTTTTCTAACAAGACAACCTCAATGATAAGACGCACACTGTTTTCAATGCATTTCTCGCTAAAAGAGCTAAGATCGTGATTGTCTCTGTTGCTGAATTTGCTAGGACGCTATTCAACTCTAATCTAAGAGATACTCACTAACTTCATGTAGGAACACCGTTAATTTGTCTCCTAACTCATTTTTCTAACAAGACAACTTGAATGATAAGACGCACACTGTTTTCAATGCATTTCTCGCTAAAAGAGCTAAGATCGTGATTGTCTCTGTTGCTGAATTTGCTAGGACGCTATTCAACTCTAATCTAGGAGAGACTCACTAACGTCATGTAGGAACACCGTTACTTTGTCTCCTAACTCATTTTCCTAACAAGACAACCTCAATGATAAGACGCACACTGTTTTCAATGCATTTCTTGCTAAAAGAGCTAAGATCGTGATAGTCTCTGTTGCTGAATGAGCTAGGACGCTATTCAACTCTAATCTAGGAGAGACTCACTAACTTCATGTAGGAACACCGTTACTTTGTCTCCTAACTCATTTTCCTAACAAGACAACCTCAATGATAAGACGCACACTGTTTTCAATGCATTTCTTGCTAAAAGAGCTAAGATCGTGATTGTCTCTGTTGCTGAATGAGCTAGGACGCTATTCAACTCTAATCTAGGAGAGACTCACTAACTTCATGTAGGAACACCGTTACTTTGTCTCCTAACTCATTTTCCTAACAAGACAACCTCAATGATAAGATGCACACTGTTTTCAATGCATTTCTTGCTAAAAGAGCTAAGACCGTAATGTCTCTGTTGCCGAATGTGCTAGGACGCTATTCAACTCTAATCTAAGAGAGACTCACTAACTTCATGTAGGAACACCGTTACTTTGTCTCCTAACTCATTTTCCTAACAAGACAACCTCAATGATAAGACGCACACTGTTTTCAATGCATTTCTTGCTAAAAGAGCTATGATCGTGATTGTCTCTGTTGCTGAATGAGCTAGGACGCTATTCAACTCTAATCTAGGAGAGACTCACTAACTTCATGTAGGAACACCGTTACTTTGTCTCCTAACTCATTTTCCTAACAAGACAACCTCAATGATAAGACGCACACTGTTTTCAATGCATTTCTTGCTAAAAGAGCTAAGACCGTGATGTCTCTGTTGCTGAATGAGCTAGGACGCTATTCAACTCTAATCTAGGAGAGACTCACTAACTTCATGTAGAAACACCGTTACTTTGTCTCCTAACTCATTTTCCTAACAAGACAACCTCAATGATAAGACGCACACTGTTTTCAATGCATTTCTTGCTAAAAGAGCTAAGATCGTGATTGTCTCTGTTGCTGAATGTGCTAGGACGCTATTCAACTCTAATCTAAGAGAGACTCACTAACTTCATGTAGGAACACCGTTACTTTGTCTCCTAACTCATTTCCCTAACAAGACAACCTCAATGATAAGACGCTCACTGTTTTCAATGCATTTCTTGCTAAAAGAGCTAAGATCGTGATTGTCTCTGTTGCTGAATGAGCTAGGACGCTATTCAACTCTAATCTAGGAGAGACTCACTAACTTCATGTAGGAACACCGTTACTTTGTCTCCTAACTCATTTTCCTAACAAGACAACCTCAATGATAAGACGCACACTGTTTTCAATGCATTTCTTGCTAAAAGAGCTAAGATCGTGATTGTCTCTGTTGCTGAATGAGCTAGGACGCTATTCAACTCTAATCTAGGAGAGACTCACGAACTTCATGTAGGAACACCGTTACTTTGTCTCCTAACTCATTTTCCTAACAAGACAACCTCAATGATAAGACGCACACTGTTTTCAATGCATTTCTTGCTAAAAGAGCTAAGATCGAGATTGTCTCTGTTGCTGAATTTGCTAGGACGCTATTCAACTCTAATCTAGGAGAGACTCACTAACGTCATGTAGGAACACCGTTACTTTGTCTCCTAACTCATTTCCCTAACAAGACAACCTCAATGATAAGACGCACACTGTTTTCAATGCATTTCTTGCTAAAAGAGCTAAGATCGTGATTGTCTCTGTTGCTGAATGAGCTAGGACGCTATTCACCTCTAATCTAAGAGAGACTCACTAACTTCAAGTAGGAACACTGTTACTTTGTCTCCTGACTCATTTTCCTAACAAGACAACCTCAATGATAAGACGCACACTGTTTTCAATGCATTTCTTGCTAAAAGAGCTAAGATCGTGATTGTCTCTGTTGCTGAATGAGCTAGGACGCTATTCAACTCTAATCTAGGAGAGACTCACTAACTTCATGTAGGAACACCGTTACTTTGTCTCCTAACTCATTTTCCTAACAAGACAACCTCAATGATAAGACGCACACTGTTTTCAATGCATTTCTTGCTAAAAGAGCTAAGATCGTGATAGTCTCTGTTGCTGAATTTGCTAGGACGCTATTCAACTCTAATCTAGGAGAGACTCACTAACTTCATGTAGGAACACCGTTACTTTGTCTCCTAACTCATTTTCCTAACAAGACAACCTCAATGATAAGACGCACACTGTTTTCAATGCATTTCTTGCTAAAAGAGCTATGATCGTGATTGTCTCTGTTGCTGAATGAGCTAGGACGCTATTCACCTCTAATCTAAGAGAGACTCACTAACTTCAAGTAGGAACACTGTTACTTTGTCTCCTAACTCATTTTCCTAACAAGACAACCTCAATGATAAGACGCACACTGTTTTCAATGCATTTCTTGCTAAAAGAGCTAAGATCGTGATTGTCTCTGTTGCTGAATGTGCTAGGACGCTATTCAACTCTAATCTAAGAGAGACTCACTAACTTCATGTAGGAACACCGTTACTTTGTCTCCTAACTCATTTCCCTAACAAGACAACCTCAATGATAAGACGCACACTGTTTTCAATGCATTTCTTGCTAAAAGAGCTAAGATCGTGATTGTCTCTGTTGCTGAATGAGCTAGGACGCAATTCAACTCTAATCTAGGAGAGACTCACTAACTTCATGTAGGAACACCGTTACTTTGTCTCCTAACTCATTTTCCTAACAAGACAACCTCAATGATAAGACGCACACTGTTTTCAATGCATTTCTTGCTAAAAGAGCTAAGATCGTGATTGTCTCTGTTGCTGAATGAGCTAGGACGCTATTCAACTCTAATCTAGGAGAGACTCACGAACTTCATGTAGGAACACCGTTACTTTGTCTCCTAACTCATTTTCCTAACAAGACAACCTCAATGATAAGACGCACACTGTTTTCAATGCATTTCTTGCTAAAAGAGCTAAGATCGAGATTGTCTCTGTTGCTGAATTTGCTAGGACGCTATTCAACTCTAATCTAGGAGAGACTCACTAACGTCATGTAGGAACACCGTTACTTTGTCTCCTAACTCATTTTCCTAACAAGACAACCTCAATGATAAGACGCACACTGTTTTCAATGCATTTCTTGCTAAAAGAGCTATGATCGTGATTGTCTCTGTTGCTGAATGAGCTAGGACGCTATTCACCTCTAATCTAAGAGAGACTCACTAACTTCAAGTAGGAACACTGTTACTTTGTCTCCTGACTCATTTTCCTAACAAGACAACCTCAATGATAAGACGCACACTGTTTTCAATGCATTTCTTGCTAAAAGAGCTAAGATCGTGATTGTCTCTGTTGCTGAATGAGCTAGGACGCTATTCAACTCTAATCTAGGAGAGACTCACTAACTTCATGTAGGAACACCGTTACTTTGTCTCCTAACTCATTTCCCTAACAAGACAACCTCAATGATAAGACGCACACTGTTTTCAATGCATTTCTTGCTAAAAGAGCTAAGATCGTGATTGTCTCTGTTGCTGAATGTGCTAGGACGCTATTCAACTCTAATCTAAGAGAGACTCACTAACTTCATGTAGGAACACCGTTAATTTGTCTCCTAACTCATTTTTCTAACAAGACAACCTCAATGATAAGACGCACACTGTTTTCAATGCATTTCTCGCTAAAAGAGCTAAGATCGTGATTGTCTCTGTTGCTGAATTTGCTAGGACGCTATTCAACTCTAATCTAAGAGATACTCACTAACTTCATGTAGGAACACCGTTAATTTGTCTCCTAACTCATTTTTCTAACAAGACAACCTCAATGATAAGACGCACACTGTTTTCAATGCATTTCTCGCTAAAAGAGCTAAGATCGTGATTGTCTCTGTTGCTGAATTTGCTAGGACGCTATTCAACTCTAATCTAGGAGAGACTCACTAACTTCATGTAGGAACACCGTTACTTTGTCTCCTAACTCATTTCCCTAACAAGACAACCTCAATGATAAGACGCACACTGTTTTCAATGCATTTCTTGCTAAAAGAGCTAAGATCGTGATTGTCTCTGTTGCTGAATGTGCTAGGACGCTATTCAACTCTAATCTAAGAGAGACTCACTAACTTCATGTAGGAACACCGTTACTTTGCCTCCTAACTCATTTTCCTAACAAGACAACCTCAATGATAAGACGCACACTGTTTTCAATGCATTTCTTGCTAAAAGAGCTAAGATCGTGATAGTCTCTGTTGCTGAATGAGCTAGGACGCTATTCAACTCTAATCTAGGAGAGACTCACTAACTTCATGTAGGAACACCGTTACTTTGTCTCCTAACTCATTTTCCTAACAAGACAACCTCAATGATAAGACGCACACTGTTTTCAATGCATTTCTTGCTAAAAGAGCTAAGATCGTGATTGTCTCTGTTGCTGAATGTGCTAGGACGCTATTCAACTCTAATCTAAGAGATACTCACTAACTTCATGTAGGAACACCGTTACTTTGTCTCCTAACTCATTTTCCTAACAAGACAACCTCAATGATAAGACGCACACTGTTTTCAATGCATTTCTCGCTAAAAGAGCTAAGATCGTGATTGTCTCTGTTGCTGAATTTGCTAGGACGCTATTCAACTCTAATCTAAGAGATACTCACTAACTTCATGTAGGAACACCGTTAATTTGTCTCCTAACTCATTTTTCTAACAAGACAACCTCAATGATAAGACGCACACTGTTTTCAATGCATTTCTCGCTAAAAGAGCTAAGATCGTGATTGTCTCTGTTGCTGAATTTGCTAGGACGCTATTCAACTCTAATCTAGGAGAGACTCACTAACGTCATGTAGGAACACCGTTACTTTGTCTCCTAACTCATTTTCCTAACAAGACAACCTCAATGATAAGACGCACACTGTTTTCAATGCATTTCTTGCTAAAAGAGCTAAGATCGTGATTGTCTCTGTTGCTGAATGTGCTAGGACGCTATTCAACTCTTATCTAGGAGAGACTCACTAACTTCATGTAGGAACACCGTTACTTTGTCTCCTAACTCATTTTCCTAACAAGACAACCTTAATGATAAGACGCACACTGTTTTCAATGCATTTCTTGCTAAAAGAGCTATGATCGTGATTGTCTCTGTTGCTGAATGAGCTAGGACGCTATTCAACTCTAATCTAGGAGAGACTCACTAACTTCATGTAGGAACACCGTTACTTTGCCTCCTAACTCATTTTCCTAACAAGACAACCTCAATGATAAGACGCACACTGTTTTCAATGCATTTCTCGCTAAAAGAGCTAAGATCGTGATTGTCTCTGTTGCTGAATGAGCTAGGACGCTATTCAACTCTAATCTAGGAGAGACTCACTAACTTCATGTAGGAACACCGTTAGTTTGTCTCCTAACTCATTTTCCTAACAAGACAACCTCAATGATAAGACGCACACTGTTTTCAATGCATTTCTTGCTAAAAGAGCTAAGATCGTGATTGTCTCTGTTGCTGAATGTGCTAGGAAGCTATTTAACTCTAATCTAAGAGAGACTCACTAACTTCATGTAGGAACACCGTTACTTTGTCTCCTAACTCATTTCCCTAACAAGACAACCTCAATGATAAGACGCACACTGTTTTCAATGCATTTCTTGCTAAAAGAGCTAAGATCGTGATTGTCTCTGTTGCTGAATGAGCTAGGACGCTATTCAACTCTAATCTAGGAGAGACTCACTAACTTCATGTAGGAACACCGTTACTTTGTCTCCTAACTCATTTTCCTAACAAGACAACCTCAATGATAAGACGCACACTGTTTTCAATGCATTTCTTGCTAAAAGAGCTAAGATCGTGATTGTCTCTGTTGCTGAATGAGCTAGGACGCTATTCAACTCTAATCTAGGAGAGACTCAGTAACTTCATGTAGGAACACCGTTACTTTGTCTCCTAACTCATTTTCCTAACAAGACAACCTCAATGATAAGACGCACACTGTTTTCAATGCATTTCTTGCTAAAAGAGCTAAGATCGAGATTGTCTCTGTTGCTGAATTTGCTAGGACGCTATTCAACTCTAATCTAGGAGAGACTCACTAACGTCATGTAGGAACACCGTTACTTTGTCTCCTAACTCATTTTCCTAACAAGACAACCTCAATGATAAGACGCACACTGTTTTCAATGCATTTCTTGCTAAAAGAGCTATGATCGTGATTGTCTCTGTTGCTGAATGAGCTAGGACGCTATTCACCTCTAATCTAAGAGAGACTCACTAACTTCAAGTAGGAACACTGTTACTTTGTCTCCTGACTCATTTTCCTAACAAGACAACCTCAATGATAAGACGCACACTGTTTTCAATGCATTTCTCGCTAAAAGAGCTAAGATCGTGATTGTCTCTGTTGCTGAATGTGCTAGGACGCTATTCAACTCTAATCTAAGAGAGACTCACTAACTTCATGTAGGAACACCGTTACTTTGCCTCCTAACTCATTTTCCTAACAAGACAACCTCAATGATAAGACGCACACTGTTTTCAATGCATTTCTTGCTAAAAGAGCTAAGATCGTGATAGTCTCTGTTGCTGAATGAGCTAGGACGCTATTCAACTCTAATCTAGGAGAGACTCACTAACTTCATGTAGGAACACCGTTACTTTGTCTCCTAACTCATTTTCCTAACAAGACAACCTCAATGATAAGACGCACACTGTTTTCAATGCATTTCTTGCTAAAAGAGCTAAGATCGTGATTGTCTCTGTTGCTGAATGAGCTAGGACGCTATTCAACTCTAATCTAAGAGAGACTCACTAACTTCAAGTAGGAACACCGTTAGTTTGTCTCCTAACTCATTTTCCTAACAAGACAACCTCAATGATAAGACGCACACTGTTTTCAATGCATTTCTTGCTAAAAGAGCTAAGATCGTGATTGTCTCTGTTGCTGAATGTGCTAGGACGCTATTCAACTCTAATCTAGGAGAGACTCACTAACTTCATGTAGGAACACCGTTACTTTGTCTCCTAACTCATTTTCCTAACAAGACAACCTCAATGACAAGACGCACAATGTTTTCAATGCATTTCTTGCTAAAAGAGCTAAGATCGTGATTGTCTCTGTTGCTGAATGAGCTAGGACGCTATTCAACTCAAATCTAGGAGAGACTCACTAACTTCATGTAGGAACACCGTTACTTTGTCTCCTAACTCATTTTCCTAACAAGACAACCTCAATGATAAGACGCACACTGTTTTCAATGCATTTCTTGCTAAAAGAGCTAAGATCGTGATTGTCTCTGTTGCTGAATGAGCTAGGACGCTTTTCAACTCTAATATAAGAGAAACTCACTAACTTCATGTAGGAACACCGTTACTTTGTCTCCTAACTCATTTTCCTAACAAGACAACCTCAATGATAAGACGCACACTGTTTTCAATGCATTTCTTGCTAAAAGAGCTAAGATCGTGATTGTCTCTGTTGCTGAATGAGCTAGGACGCTATTCAACTCTAATCTAGGAGAGACTCACTAACGTCATGTAGGAACACCGTTACTTTGTCTCCTAACTCATTTTCCTAACAAGACAACCTCAATGATAAGACGCACACTGTTTTCAATGCATTTCTTGCTAAAAGAGCTATGATCGTGATTGTCTCTGTTGCTGAATGAGCTATGACGCTATTCAACTCTAATCTAGGAGAGACTCACTAACTTCATGTAGGAACACCGTTATTTTGTCTCCTAACTCATTTTCCTAACAAGACAACCTCAATGATAAGACGCACACTGTTCTCAATGCATTTCTTGCTAAAAGAGCTAGGATCGTGATTGTCTCCGTTGCTGAATGAGCTAGGACGCTATTCACCTCTAATCTAAGAGAGACTCACTAACTTCAAGTAGGAACACTGTTACTTTGTCTCCTGACTCATTTTCCTAACAAGACAACCTCAATGATAAGACGCACACTGTTTTCAATGCATTTCTTGCTAAAAGAGCTAAGATCGTGATTGTCTCTGTTGCTGAATGAGCTATGACGCTATTCAACTCTAATCTAGGAGAGACTCACTAACTTCATGTAGGAACACCGTTATTTTGTCTCCTAACTCATTTTCCTAACAAGACAACCTCAATGATAAGACGCACACTGTTTTCAATGCATTTCTTGCTAAAAGAGCTAAGATCGTGATTGTCTCTGTTGCTGAATGAGCTAGGACGCTATTCAACTCTAATCTAGGAGAGACTCACTAACTTCATGTAGGAACACCGTTAGTTTGTCTCCTAACTCATTTTCCTAACAAGACAACCTCAATGATAAGACGCACACTGTTTTCAATGCATTTCTTGCTAAAAGAGCTAAGATCGTGATTGTCTCTGTTGCTGAATGTGCTAGGACGCTATTCAACTCTAATCTAAGAGAGACTCACTAACTTCATGTAGAAACACCGTTACTTTGCCTCCTAACTCATTTTCCTAACAAGACAACCTCAATGATAAGACGCACACTGTTTTCAATGCATTTCTTGCTAAAAGAGCTAAGATCGTGATTGTCTCTGTTGCTGAATGTGCTAGGACGCTATTCAACTCTAAACTAAGAGAGACTCACTAACTTCATGTAGGAACACCGTTTCTTTGTCTCCTAACTCATTTTCCTAACAAGACAACCTCAATGATAAGACGCACACTGTTTTCAATGCATTTCTTGCTAAAAGAGCTAAGATCGTGATTGTCTCTGTTGCTGAATGAGCTAGGACGCTATTCAACTCTAATCTAGGAGAGACTCACTAACTTCATGTAGGAACACCGTTAGTTTGTCTCCTAACTCATTTTCCTAACAAGACAACCTCAATGATAAGACGCACACTGTTTTCAATGCATTTCTTGCTAAAAGAGCTAAGATCGTGATTGTCTCTGTTGCTGAATGTGCTAGGACGCTATTCAACTCTAAACTAAGAGAGACTCACTAACTTCATGTAGGAACACCGTTACTTTGTCTCCTAACTCATTTTCCTAACAAGACAACCTCAATGATAAGACGCACACTGTTTTCAATGCATTTCTTGCTAAAAGAGCTAAGATTGTGATTGTCTCTGTTGCTGAATGAGCTAGGACGCTATTCAACTCTAATCTAGGAGAGACTCACTAACTTCATGTAGGAACACCGTTAGTTTGTCTCCTAACTCATTTTCCTAACAAGACAACCTCAATGATAAGACGCACACTGTTTTCAATGCATTTCTTGCTAAAAGAGCTAAGATCGTGATTGTCTCTGTTGCTGAATGTGCTAGGACGCTATTCAACTCTAATCTAAGAGAGACTCACTAACTTCATGTAGGAACACCGTTACTTTGCCTCCTAACTCATTTTCCTAACAAGACAACCTCAATGATAAGACGCACACTGTTTTCAATGCATTTCTCGCTAAAAGAGCTAAGATCGTGATTGTCTCTGTTGCTGAATGAGCTAGGACGCTATTCAACTCTAATCTAGGAGAGACTCACTAACTTCATGTAGGAACACCGTTAGTTTGTCTCCTAACTCATTTTCCTAAAAAGACAACCTCAATGATAAGACGCACACTGTTTTCAATGCATTTCTTGCTAAAAGAGCTAAGATCGTGATTGTCTCTGTTGCTGAATGTGCTAGGAAGCTATTTAACTCTAATCTAAGAGAGACTCACTAACTTCATGTAGGAACACCGTTACTTTGTCTCCTAACTCATTTCCCTAACAAGACAACCTCAATGATAAGACGCACACTGTTTTCAATGCATTTCTTGCTAAAAGAGCTAAGATCGTGATTGTCTCTGTTGCTGAATGAGCTAGGACGCTATTCAACTCTAATCTAGGAGAGACTCACTAACTTCATGTAGGAACACCGTTACTTTGTCTCCTAACTCATTTTCCTAACAAGACAACCTCAATGATAAGACGCACACTGTTTTCAATGCATTTCTTGCTAAAAGAGCTAAGATCGTGATTGTCTCTGTTGCTGAATGAGCTAGGACGCTATTCAACTCTAATTTAGGAGAGACTCACTAACTTCATGTAGGAACACCGTTACTTTGTCTCCTAACTCATTTATCTAACAAGACAACCTCAATGATAAGACGCACACTGTTTTCAATGCATTTCTTGCTAAAAGAGCTAAGATCGAGATTGTCTCTGTTGCTGAATTTGCTAGGACGCTATTCAACTCTAATCTAGGAGAGACTCACTAACGTCATGTAGGAACACCGTTACTTTGTCTCCTAACTCATTTTCCTAACAAGACAACCTCAATGATAAGACGCACACTGTTTTCAATGCATTTCTTGCTAAAAGAGCTATGATCGTGATTGTCTCTGTTGCTGAATGAGCTAGGACGCTATTCACCTCTAATCTAAGAGAGACTCACTAACTTCAAGTAGGAACACTGTTACTTTGTCTCCTGACTCATTTTCCTAACAAGACAACCTCAATGATAAGACGCACACTGTTTTCAATGCATTTCTTGCTAAAAGAGCTAAGATCGTGATTGTCTCTGTTGCTGAATGTGCTAGGACGCTATTCAACTCTAATCTAAGAGAGACTCACTAACTTCATGTAGGAACACCGTTACTTTGCCTCCTAACTCATTTTCCTAACAAGACAACCTCAATGATAAGACGCACACTGTTTTCAATGCATTTCTTGCTAAAAGAGCTAAGATCGTGATAGTCTCTGTTGCTGAATGAGCTAGGACGCTATTCAACTCTAATCTAGGAGAGACTCACTAACTTCATGTAGGAACACCGTTACTTTGTCTCCTAACTCATTTTCCTAACAAGACAACCTCAATGATAAGACGCACACTGTTTTCAATGCATTTCTTGCTAAAAGAGCTAAGACCGTGATGTCTCTGTTGCTGAATGAGCTAGGACGCTATTCAACTCTAATCTAGGAGAGACTCACTAACTTCATGTAGAAACACCGTTACTTTGTCTCCTAACTCATTTTCCTAACAAGACAACCTCAATGATAAGACGCACACTGTTTTCAATGCATTTCTCGCTAAAAGAGCTAAGATCGTGATTGTCTCTGTTGCTGAATGAGCTAGGACGCTATTCAACTCTAATCTAGGAGAGACTCACTAACTTCATGTAGGAACACCGTTAGTTTGTCTCCTAACTCATTTTCCTAACAAGACAACCTCAATGATAAGACGCACACTGTTTTCAATGCATTTCTTGCTAAAAGAGCTAAGATCGTGATAGTCTCTGTTGCTGAATGAGCTAGGACGCTATTCAACTCTAATCTAGGAGAGACTCACTAACTTCATGTAGGAACACCGTTACTTTGTCTCCTAACTCATTTTCCTAACAAGACAACCTCAATGATAAGACGCACACTGTTTTCAATGCATTTCTTGCTAAAAGAGCTAAGATCGTGATTGTCTCTGTTGCTGAATGAGCTATGACGCTATTCAACTCTAATCTAGGAGAGACTCACTAACGTCATGTAGGAACACCGTTACTTTGTCTCCTAACTCATTTTCCTAACAAGACAACCTCAATGATAAGACGCACACTGTTTTCAATGCATTTCTTGCTAAAAGAGCTATGATCGTGATTGTCTCTGTTGCTGAATGAGCTAGGACGCTATTCAACTCTAATCTAGGAGAGACTCACTAACTTCATGTAGGAACACCGTTACTTTGTCTCCTAACTCATTTTCCTAACAAGACAACCTCAATGATAAGACGCACACTGTTTTCAATGCATTTCTTGCTAAAAGAGCTAAGACCGTGATGTCTCTGTTGCTGAATGAGCTAGGACGCTATTCAACTCTAATCTAGGAGAGACTCACTAACTTCATGTAGAAACACCGTTACTTTGTCTCCTAACTCATTTTCCTAACAAGACAACCTCAATGATAAGACGCACACTGTTTTCAATGCATTTCTCGCTAAAAGAGCTAAGATCGTGATTGTCTCTGTTGCTGAATGAGCTAGGACGCTATTCAACTCTAATCTAGGAGAGACTCACTAACTTCATGTAGGAACACGGTTACTTTGTCTCCTAACTCATTTCCCTAACAAGACAACCTCAATGATAAGACGCTCACTGTTTTCAATGCATTTCTTGCTAAAAGAGCTAAGACCGTGATGTCTCTGTTGCTGAATGAGCTAGGACGCTATTCAACTCTAATCTAGGAGAGACTCACTAACTTCATGTAGAAACACCGTTACTTTGTCTCCTAACTCATTTTCCTAACAAGACAACCTCAATGATAAGACGCACACTGTTTTCAATGCATTTCTCGCTAAAAGAGCTAAGATCGTGATTGTCTCTGTTGCTGAATGAGCTAGGACGCTATTCAACTCTAATCTAGGAGAGACTCACTAACTTCATGTAGGAACACCGTTACTTTGTCTCCTAACTCATTTTCCTAACAAGACAACCTCAATGATAAGACGCACACTGTTTTCAATGCATTTCTTGCTAAAAGAGCTAAGATCGTGATTGTCTCTGTTGCTGAATGAGCTAGGACGCTATTCAACTCTAATCTAAAAGAGACTCACGAACTTCATGTAGGAACACCGTTACTTTGTCTCCTAACTCATTTTCCTAACAAGACAACCTCAATGATAAGACGCACACTGTTTTCAATGCATTTCTCGCTAAAAGAGCTAAGACCGTGATGTCTCTGTTGCTGAATGTGCTAGGACGCTATTCAACTCTAATCTAAGAGAGACTCACTAACTTCATATAGGAACACCGTTACTTTGTCTCCTAACTCATTTCCCTAACAAGACAACCTCAATGATAAGAAGCACACTGTTTTCAATGCATTTCTTGCTAATAGAGCTAAGATTGTGATTGTCTCTGTTGCTGAATGAGCTAGGACGCTATTCAACTCTAATCTAGGAGAGACTCACTAACTTCATGTAGAAACACCGTTACTTTGTCTCCTAACTCATTTTCCTAACAAGACAACCTCAATGATAAGACGCACACTGTTTTCAATGCATTTCTCGCTAAAAGAGCTAAGATCGTGATTGTCTCTGTTGCTGAATGAGCTAGGACGCTATTCAACTCTAATCTAGGAGAGACTCACTAACTTCATGTAGGAGCACCGTTAGTTTGTCTCCTAACTCATTTTCCTAACAAGACAACCTCAATGATAAGACGCACACTGTTTTCAATGCATTTCTTGCTAAAAGAGCTAAGATCGTGATTGTCTCTGTTGCTGAATGAGCTAGGACGCTATTGAACTCTAATCTAGGAGAGACTCACTAACTTCATGTAGGAACACCGTTACTTTGTCTCCTAACTCATTTTCCTAACAAGACAACCTCAATGATAAGACGCACACTGTTTTCAATGCATTTCTTGCTAAAAGAGCTATGATCGTGATTGTCTCTGTTGCTGAATGAGCTAGGACGCTATTCACCTCTAATCTAGGAGAGACTCACTAACTTCATGTAGGAACACCGTTACTTTGTCTCCTAACTCATTTTCCAAACAAGACAACCTCAATGATAAGACGCACACTGTTTTCAATGCATTTCTTGCTAAAAGAGCTAAGATCGTGATTGTCTCTGTTGCTGAATGTGCTAGGACGCTATTCAACTCTAATCTAAGAGATACTCACTAACTTCATGTAGGAACACCGTTACTTTGTCTCCTAACTCATTTTTCTAACAAGACAACCTCAATGATAAGACGCACACTGTTTTCAATGCATTTCTCGCTAAAAGAGCTAAGATCGTGATTGTCTCTGTTGCTGAATGAGCTAGGACGCTATTCAACTCTAATCTAGGAGAGACTTACTAACTTCATGTAGGAACACCGTTAGTTTGTCTCCTAACTCATTTTCCTAACAAGACAACCTCAATGATAAGACGCACACTGTTTTCAATGCATTTCTTGCTAAAAGAGCTAAGATCGTGATTGTCTCTGTTGCTGAATGTGCTAGGACGCTATTCAACTCTAATCTAGGAGAGACTCACTAACTTCATGTAGGAACAGCGTTACTTTGTCTCCTAACTCATTTTCCTAACAAGACAACCTCAATGACAAGACGCACACTGTTTTCAATGCATTTCTTGCTAAAAGAGCTAAGATCGTGATTGTCTCTGTTGCTGAATGAGCTATGACGCTATTCAACTCTAATCTAGGAGAGACTCACTAACTTCATGTAGGAACACCGTTATTTTGTCTCCTAACTCATTTTCCTAACAAGACAACCTCAATGATAAGACGCACACTGTTTTCAATGCATTTCTTGCTAAAAGAGCTATGATCGTGATTGTCTCTGTTGCTGAATGAGCTAGGACGCTATTCAACTCTAATCTAGGAGAGACTCACTAACTTCATGTAGGAACACCGTTACTTTGTCTCCTAACTCATTCTCCTAACAAGACAACCTCAATGATAAGACGCACACTGTTTTCAATGCATTTCTTGCTAAAAGAGCTAAGATCGTGATTGTCTCTGTTGCTGAATGAGCTAGGACGCTATTCAACTCTAATCTAGGAGAGACTCACGAACTTCATGTAGGAACACCGTTACTTTGTCTCCTAACTCATTTTCCTAACAAGACAACCTCAATGATAAGACGCACACTGTTTTCAATGCATTTCTTGCTAAAAGAGCTAAGATCGAGATTGTCTCTGTTGCTGAATTTGCTAGGACGCTATTCAACTCTAATCTAGGAGAGACTCACTAACGTCATGTAGGAACACCGTTACTTTGTCTCCTAACTCATTTTCCTAACAAGACAACCTCAATGATAAGACGCACACTGTTTTCAATGCATTTCTTGCTAAAAGAGCTATGATCGTGATTGTCTCTGTTGCTGAATGAGCTAGGACGCTATTCACCTCTAATCTAAGAGAGACTCACTAACTTCAAGTAGGAACACTGTTACTTTGTCTCCTGACTCATTTTCCTAACAAGACAACCTCAATGATAAGACGCACACTGTTTTCAATGCATTTCTTGCTAAAAGAGCTAAGATCGTGATTGTCTCTGTTGCTGAATGAGCTAGGACGCTATTCAACTCTAATCTAGGAGAGACTCACTAACTTCATGTAGGAACACCGTTACTTTGTCTCCTAACTCATTTCCCTAACAAGACAACCTCAATGATAAGACGCACACTGTTTTCAATGCATTTCTTGCTAAAAGAGCTAAGATCGTGATTGTCTCTGTTGCTGAATGTGCTAGGACGCTATTCAACTCTAATCTAAGAGAGACTCACTAACTTCATGTAGGAACACCGTTACTTTGCCTCCTAACTCATTTTCCTAACAAGACAACCTCAATGATAAGACGCACACTGTTTTCAATGCATTTCTTGCTAAAAGAGCTATGATCGTGATTGTCTCTGTTGCTGAATGAGCTAGGACGCTATTCACCTCTAATCTAGGAGAGACTCACTAACTTCATGTAGGAACACCGTTACTTTGTCTCCTAACTCATTTTCCAAACAAGACAACCTCAATGATAAGACGCACACTGTTTTCAATGCATTTCTTGCTAAAAGAGCTAAGATCGTGATTGTCTCTGTTGCTGAATGTGCTAGGACGCTATTCAACTCTAATCTAAGAGATACTCACTAACTTCATGTAGGAACACCGTTACTTTGTCTCCTAACTCATTTTTCTAACAAGACAACCTCAATGATAAGACGCACACTGTTTTCAATGCATTTCTCGCTAAAAGAGCTAAGATCGTGATTGTCTCTGTTGCTGAATGAGCTAGGACGCTATTCAACTCTAATCTAGGAGAGACTTACTAACTTCATGTAGGAACACCGTTAGTTTGTCTCCTAACTCATTTTCCTAACAAGACAACCTCAATGATAAGACGCACACTGTTTTCAATGCATTTCTTGCTAAAAGAGCTAAGATCGTGATTGTCTCTGTTGCTGAATGTGCTAGGACGCTATTCAACTCTAATCTAGGAGAGACTCACTAACTTCATGTAGGAACAGCGTTACTTTGTCTCCTAACTCATTTTCCTAACAAGACAACCTCAATGACAAGACGCACACTGTTTTCAATGCATTTCTTGCTAAAAGAGCTAAGATCGTGATTGTCTCTGTTGCTGAATGAGCTAGGACGCTATTCAACTCTAATCTAGGAGAGACTCACTAACTTCATGTAGGAACACCGTTACTTTGTCTCCTAACTCATTCTCCTAACAAGACAACCTCAATGATAAGACGCACACTGTTTTCAATGCATTTCTTGCTAAAAGAGCTAAGATCGTGATTGTCTCTGTTGCTGAATGAGCTAGGACGCTATTCAACTCTAATCTAGGAGAGACTCACGAACTTCATGTAGGAACACCGTTACTTTGTCTCCTAACTCATTTTCCTAACAAGACAACCTCAATGATAAGACGCACACTGTTTTCAATGCATTTCTTGCTAAAAGAGCTAAGATCGAGATTGTCTCTGTTGCTGAATTTGCTAGGACGCTATTCAACTCTAATCTAGGAGAGACTCACTAACGTCATGTAGGAACACCGTTACTTTGTCTCCTAACTCATTTTCCTAACAAGACAACCTCAATGACAAGACGCACACTGTTTTCAATGCATTTCTTGCTAAAAGAGCTAAGATCGCGATTGTCTCTGTTGCTGAATGTGCTAGGACGCTATTCAACTCTAATCTAGGAGAGACTCACTAACTTCATGTAGGAACAGCGTTACTTTGTCTCCTAACTCATTTTCCTAACAAGACAACCTCAATGACAAGACGCACACTGTTTTCAATGCATTTCTTGCTAAAAGAGCTAAGATCGTGATTGTCTCTGTTGCTGAATGAGCTAGGACGCTATTCAACTCTAATCTAGGAGAGACTCACTAACTTCATGTAGGAACACCGTTACTTTGTCTCCTAACTCATTCTCCTAACAAGACAACCTCAATGATAAGACGCACACTGTTTTCAATGCATTTCTTGCTAAAAGAGCTAAGATCGAGATTGTCTCTGTTGCTGAATTTGCTAGGACGCTATTCAACTCTAATCTAGGAGAGACTCACTAACGTCATGTAGGAACACCGTTACTTTGTCTCCTAACTCATTTTCCTAACAAGACAACCTCAATGATAAGACGCACACTGTTTTCAATGCATTTCTTGCTAAAAGAGCTATGATCGTGATTGTCTCTGTTGCTGAATGAGCTAGGACGCTATTCACCTCTAATCTAAGAGAGACTCACTAACTTCAAGTAGGAACACTGTTACTTTGTCTCCTGACTCATTTTCCTAACAAGACAACCTCAATGATAAGACGCACACTGTTTTCAATGCATTTCTTGCTAAAAGAGCTAAGATCGTGATTGTCTCTGTTGCTGAATGAGCTAGGACGCTATTCAACTCTAATCTAGGAGAGACTCACTAACTTCATGTAGGAACACCGTTACTTTGTCTCCTAACTCATTTCCCTAACAAGACAACCTCAATGATAAGACGCACACTGTTTTCAATGCATTTCTTGCTAAAAGAGCTAAGATCGTGATTGTCTCTGTTGCTGAATGTGCTAGGACGCTATTCAACTCTAATCTAAGAGAGACTCACTAACTTCATGTAGGAACACCGTTACTTTGCCTCCTAACTCATTTTCCTAACAAGACAACCTCAATGATAAGACGCACACTGTTTTCAATGCATTTCTTGCAAAAAGAGCTAAGATCGTGATAGTCTCTGTTGCTGAATGAGCTAGGACGCTATTCAACTCTAATCTAGGAGAGACTCACTAACTTCATGTAGGAACACCGTTACTTTGTCTCCTAACTCATTTTCCTAACAAGACAACCTCAATGATAAGACGCACACTGTTTTCAATGCATTTCTTGCTAAAAGAGCTAAGATCGTGATTGTCTCTGTTGCTGAATGTGCTAGGACGCTATTCAACTCTAATCTAAGAGATACTCACTAACTTCATGTAGGAACACCGTTACTTTGTCTCCTAACTCATTTTCCTAACAAGACAACCTCAATGATAAGACGCACACTGTTTTCAATGCATTTCTTGCTAAAAGAGCTAAGATCGTGATTGTCTCTGTTGCTGAATGTGCTAGGACGCTATTCAACTCTAATCTAAGAGATACTCACTAACTTCATGTAGGAACAGCGTTAATTTGTCTCCTAACTCATTTTTCTAACAAGACAACCTCAATGATAAGACGCACACTGTTTTCAATGCATTTCTCGCTAAAAGAGCTAAGATCGTGATTGTCTCTGTTGCTGAATTTGCTAGGACGCTATTCAACTCTAATCTAAGAGATACTCACTAACTTCATGTAGGAACACCGTTAATTTGTCTCCTAACTCATTTTTCTAACAAGACAACTTGAATGATAAGACGCACACTGTTTTCAATGCATTTCTCGCTAAAAGAGCTAAGATCGTGATTGTCTCTGTTGCTGAATTTGCTAGGACGCTATTCAACTCTAATCTAGGAGAGACTCACTAACGTCATGTAGGAACACCGTTACTTTGTCTCCTAACTCATTTTCCTAACAAGACAACCTCAATGATAAGACGCACACTGTTTTCAATGCATTTCTTGCTAAAAGAGCTATGATCGTGATTGTCTCTGTTGCTGAATGAGCTAGGACGCTATTCAACTCTAATCTAGGAGAGACTCACTAACTTCATGTAGGAACACCGTTACTTTGTCTCCTAACTCATTTTCCTAACAAGACAACCTTAATGATAAGACGCACACTGTTTTCAATGCATTTCTTGCTAAAAGAGCTATGATCGTGATTGTCTCTGTTGCTGAATGAGCTATGACGCTATTCAACTCTAATCTAGGAGAGACTCACTAACTTCATGTAGGAACACCGTTATTTTGTCTCCTAACTCATTTTCCTAACAAGACAACCTCAATGATAAGACGCACACTGTTTTCAATGCATTTCTTGCTAAAAGAGCTAAGACCGTGATGTCTCTTTTGCTGAATGAGCTAGGACGCTATTCAACTCTAATCTAGGAGAGACTCACTAACTTCATGTAGAAACACCGTTACTTTGTCTCCTAACTCATTTTCCTAACAAGACAACCTCAATGATAAGACGCACACTGTTTTCAATGCATTTCTCGCTAAAAGAGCTAAGATCGTGATTGTCTCTGTTGCTGAATGAGCTAGGACGCTATTCAACTCTAATCTAGGAGAGACTCACTAACTTCATGTAGGAACACCGTTAGTTTGTCTCCTAACTCATTTTCCTAACAAGACAACCTCAATGATAAGACGCACACTGTTTTCAATGCATTTCTTGCTAAAAGAGCTAAGATCGTGATTGTCTCTGTTGCTGAATGTGCTAGGACGCTATTCAACTCTAATCTAAGAGAGACTCACTAACTTCATGTAGGAACACCGTTACTTTGTCTCCTAACTCATTTCCCTAACAAGACAACCTCAATGATAAGACGCACACTGTTTTCAATGCATTTCTTGCTAAAAGAGCTAAGATCGTGATTGTCTCTGTTGCTGAATGAGCTAGGACGCTATTCAACTCTAATCTAGGAGAGACTCACTAACTTCATGTAGGAACACCGTTACTTTGTCTCCTAACTCATTTTCCTAACAAGACAACCTCAATGATAAGACGCACACTGTTTTCAATGCATTTCTTGCTAAAAGAGCTAAGATCGAGATTGTCTCTGTTGCAGAATGTGCTAGGACGCTATTCAACTCTAATCTAAGAGAGACTCACTAACTTCATGTAGGAACACCGTTACTTTGCCTCCTAACTCATTTTCCTAACAAGACAAACTCAATGATAAGACGCACACTGTTTTCAATGCATTTCTTGCTAAAAGAGCTAAGATCGTGATAGTCTCTGTTGCTGAATGAGCTAGGACGCTATTCAACTCTAATCTAGGAGAGACTCACTAAAAGAGCTATGATCGTGATTGTCTCTGTTGCTGAATGAGCTATGACGCTATTCAACTCTAATCTAGGAGAGACTCACTAACTTCATGTAGGAACACCGTTATTTTGTCTCCTAACTCATTTTCCTAACAAGACAACCTCAATGATAAGACGCACACTGTTCTCAATGCATTTCTTGCTAAAAGAGCTAGGATCGTGATTGTCTCCGTTGCTGAATGAGCTAGGACGCTATTCACCTCTAATCTAAGAGAGACTCACTAACTTCAAGTAGGAACACTGTTACTTTGTCTCCTGACTCATTTTCCTAACAAGACAACCTCAATGATAAGACGCACACTGTTTTCAATGCATTTCTTGCTAAAAGAGCTAAGATCGTGATTGTCTCTGTTGCTGAATGTGCTAGGACGCTATTCAACTCTAAACTAAGAGAGACTCACTAACTTCATGTAGGAACACCGTTACTTTTTCTCCTAACTCATTTTCCTAACAAGACAACCTCAATGATAAGACGCACACTGTTCTCAATGCATTTCTTGCTAAAAGAGCTAAGATCGTGATTGTCTCTGTTGCTGAATGAGCTAGGACGCTATTCAACTCTAATCTAGGAGAGACTCACTAACTTCATGTAGGAACACCGTTACTTTGTCTCCTAACTCATTTCCCTAACAAGACAACCTCAATGATAAGACGCACACTGTTTTCAATGCATTTCTTGCTAAAAGAGCTAAGATCGTGATTGTCTCTGTTTCTGAATGAGCTAGGACGCTATTCAACTCTAATCTTGGAGAGACTCACTAACTTCATGTAGGAACACCGTTAGTTTGTCTCCTAACTCATTTTCCTAACAAGACAACCTCAATGATAAGACGCACACTGTTTTCAATGCATTTCTTGCTAAAAGAGCTAAGATCGTGATTGTCTCTGTTGCTGAATGTGCTAGGACGCTATTCAACTCTAATCTAAGAGAGACTCACTAACTTCATGTAGGAACACCGTTACTTTGCCTCCTAACTCATTTTCCTAACAAGACAACCTCAATGATAAGACGCACACTGTTTTCAATGCATTTCTTGCTAAAAGAGCTAAGATCGTGATTGTCTCTGTTGCTGAATGAGCTAGGACGCTATTCAACTCTAATCTAGGAGAGACTCACTAACTTCATGTAGGAACACCGTTACTTTGTCTCCTAACTCATTTCCCTAACAAGACAACCTCAATGATAAGACGCACACTGTTTTCAATGCATTTCTTGCTAAAAGAGCTAAGATCGTGATTGTCTCTGTTGCTGAATGTGCTAGGACGCTATTCAACTCTAATCTAGGAGAGACTCACTAACGTCATGTAGGAACACCGTTACTTTGTCTCCTAACTCATTTTCCTAACAAGACAACCTCAATGATAAGACGCACACTGTTTTCAATGCATTTCTTGCTAAAAGAGCTATGATCGTGATTGTCTCTGTTGCTGAATGAGCTAGGACGCTATTCAACTCTAATCTAAGAGAGACTCACTAACTTCATGTAGGAACACCGTTACTTTGTCTCCTAACTCATTTCCCTAACAAGACAACCTCAATGATAAGACGCACACTGTTTTCAATGCATTTCTTGCTAAAAGAGCTAAGATCGTGATTGTCTCTGTTGCTGAATGAGCTAGGACGCTATTCAACTCTAATCTAGGAGAGACTCACTAACTTCATGTAGGAACACCGTTACTTTGTCTCCTAACTCATTTTCCTAACAAGACAACCTCAATGATAAGATGCACACTGTTTTCAATGCATTTCTTGCTAAAAGAGCTAAGACCGTAATGTCTCTGTTGCCGAATGTGCTAGGACGCTATTCAACTCTAATCTAAGAGAGACTCACTAACTTCATGTAGGAACACCGTTACTTTGTCTCCTAACTCATTTTCCTAACAAGACAACCTCAATGATAAGACGCACACTGTTTTCAATGCATTTCTTGCTAAAAGAGCTATGATCGTGATTGTCTCTGTTGCTGAATGAGCTAGGACGCTATTCAACTCTAATCTAGGAGAGACTCACTAACTTCATGTAGGAACACCGTTACTTTGTCTCCTAACTCATTTTCCTAACAAGACAACCTCAATGATAAGACGCACACTGTTTTCATTGCATTTCTTGCTAAAAGAGCTAAGACCGTGATGTCTCTGTTGCTGAATGTGCTAAGACGCTATTCAACTCTTATCTAAGAGAGACTCACTAACTTCATGTAGGAACACCGTTACTTTGTCTCCTAACTCATTTCCCTAACAAGACAACCTCAATGATAAGAAGCACACTGTTTTCAATGCATTTCTTGCTAATAGAGCTAAGATCGTGATTGTCTCTGTTGCTGAATGAGCTAGGACGCTATTCAACTCTAATCTAGGAGAGACTCACTAACTTCATGTAGAGACACCGTTACTTTGTCTCCTAACTCATTTTCCTAACAAGACAACCTCAATGATAAGACGCACACTGTTTTCAATGCATTTCTTGCTAAAAGAGCTAAGATCGTGATAGTCTCTGTTGCTGAATGAGCTAGGACGCTATTCAACTCTAATCTAGGAGAGACTCACTAACTTCATGTAGGAACACCGTTACTTTGTCTCCTAACTCATTTCCCTAACAAGACAACCTCAATGATAAGAAGCACACTGTTTTCAATGCATTTCTTGCTAATAGAGCTAAGATCGTGATTGTCTCTGTTGCTGAATGAGCTAGGACGCTATTCAACTCTAATCTAGGAGAGAGTCACTAACTTCATGTAGAAACACCGTTACTTTGTCTCCTAACTCATTTTCCTAACAAGACAACCTCAATGATAAGACGCACACTGTTTTCAATGCATTTCTCGCTAAAAGAGCTAAGATCGTGATTGTCTCTGTTGCTGAATGAGCTAGGACGCTATTCAACTCTAATCTAGGAGAGACTCACTAACTTCATGTAGGAGCACCGTTAGTTTGTCTCCTAACTCATTTTCCTAACAAGACAACCTCAATGATAAGACGCACACTGTTTTCAATGCATTTCTTGCTAAAAGAGCAAAGATCGTGATTGTCTCTGTTGCTGAATGAGCTAGGACGCTATTCAACTCTAATCTAGGAGAGACTCACTAACTTCATGTAGGAACACCGTTACTTTGTCTCCTAACTCATTTTCCTAACAAGACAACCTCAATGATAAGACGCACACTGTTTTCAATGCATTTCTTGCTAAAAGAGCTATGATCGTGATTGTCTCTGTTGCTGAATGAGCTAGGACGCTATTCACCTCTAATCTAAGAGAGACTCACTAACTTCAAGTAGGAACACTGTTACTTTGTCTCCTGACTCATTTTCCTAACAAGACAACCTCAATGATAAGACGCACACTGTTTTCAATGCATTTCTTGCTAAAAGAGCTAAGATCGTGATTGTCTCTGTTGCTGAATGTCTCTGTTGCTGAACGCTATTCAACTCTAATCTAAGAGAGACTCACTAACTTCATGTAGGAACACCGTTACTTTGCCTCCTAACTCATTTTCCTAACAAGACAACCTCAATGATAAGACGCACACTGTTTTCAATGCATTTCTTGCTAAAAGAGCTAAGATCGTGATAGTCTCTGTTGCTGAATGAGCTAGGACGCTATTCAACTCTAATCTAGGAGAGACTCACTAACTTCATGTAGGAACACCGTTACTTTGTCTCCTAACTCATTTTCCTAACAAGACAACCTCAATGATAAGACGCACACTGTTTTCAATGCATTTCTTGCTAAAAGAGCTAAGATCGTGATTGTCTCTGTTGCTGAATGTGCTAGGACGCTATTCAACTCTAATCTAAGAGATACTCACTAACTTCATGTAGGAACACCGTTACTTTGTCTCCTAACTCATTTTTCTAACAAGACAACCTCAATGATAAGACGCACACTGTTTTCAATGCATTTCTCGCTAAAAGAGCTAAGATCGTGATTGTCTCTGTTGCTGAATGAGCTAGGACGCTATTCAACTCTAATCTAGGAGAGACTTACTAACTTCATGTAGGAACACCGTTAGTTTGTCTCCTAACTCATTTTCCTAACAAGACAACCTCAATGATAAGACGCACACTGTTTTCAATGCATTTCTTGCTAAAAGAGCTAAGATCGTGATTGTCTCTGTTGCTGAATGTGCTAGGACGCTATTCAACTCTAATCTAGGAGAGACTCACTAACTTCATGTAGGAACAGCGTTACTTTGTCTCCTAACTCATTTTCCTAACAAGACAACCTCAATGACAAGACGCACACTGTTTTCAATGCATTTCTTGCTAAAAGAGCTAAGATCGTGATTGTCTCTGTTGCTGAATGAGCTAGGACGCTATTCAACTCAAATCTAGGAGAGACTCACTAACTTCATGCAGGAACACCGTTACTTTGTCTCCTAACTCATTTTCCTAACAAGACAACCTCAATGATAAGACGCACACTGTTTTCAATGCATTTCTTGCTAAAAGAGCTAAGATCGTGATTGTCTCTGTTGCTGAATGAGCTAGGACGCTATTCAACTCTAATATAAGAGAAACTCACTAACTTTATGTAGGAACACCGTTACTTTGTCTCCTAACTCATTTTCCTAACAAGACAACCTCAATGATAAGACGCACACTGTTTTCAATGCATTTCTTGCTAAAAGAGCTAAGATCGTGATTGTCTCTGTTGCTGAATGAGCTATGACGCTATTCAACTCTAATCTAGGAGAGACTCACTAACGTCATGTAGGAACACCGTTACTTTGTCTCCTAACTCATTTTCCTAACAAGACAACCTCAATGATAAGACGCACACTGTTTGCAATGCATTTCTTGCTAAAAGAGCTATGATCGTGATTGTCTCTGTTGCTGAATGAGCTATGACGCTATTCAACTCTAATCTAGGAGAGACTCACTAACTTCATGTAGGAACACCGTTATTTTGTCTCCTAACTCATTTTCCTAACAAGACAACCTCAATGATAAGACGCACACTGTTCTCAATGCATTTCTTGCTAAAAGAGCTAGGATCGTGATTGTCTCCGTTGCTGAATGAGCTAGGACGCTATTCACCTCTAATCTAAGAGAGACTCACTAACTTCAAGTAGGAACACTGTTACTTTGTCTCCTAACTCATTTTCCTAACAAGACAACCTCAATGATAAGACGCACACTGTTTTCAATGCATTTCTTGCTAAAAGAGCTAAGACCGTGATGTCTCTGTTGCTGAATGTGCTAGGACGCTATTCAACTCTAATCTAAGAGAGACTCACTAACTTCATGTAGGAACACCGTTACTTTGTCTCCTAACTCATTTTCCTAACAAGACAACCTCAATGATAAGACGCACACTGTTTTCAATGCATTTCTTGCTAAAAGAGCTATGATCGTGATTGTCTCTGTTGCTGAATGAGCTAGGACGCTATTCAACTCTAATCTAGGAGAGACTCACTAACTTCATGTAGGAACACCGTTACTTTGTCTCCTAACTCATTTTCCTAACAAGACAACCTCAATGATAAGACGCACACTGTTTTCAATGCATTTCTTGCTAAAAGAGCTAAGACCGTGATGTCTCTGTTGCTGAATGAGCTAGGACGCTATTCAACTGTAATCTAGGAGAGACTCACTAACTTCATGTAGAAACACCGTTACTTTGTCTCCTAACTCATTTTCCTAACAAGACAACCTCAATGATAAGACGCACACTGTTTTCAATGCATTTCTCGCTAAAAGAGCTAAGATCGTGATTGTCTCTGTTGCTGAATGAGCTAGGACGCTATTCAACTCTAATCTAGGAGAGACTCACTAACTTCATGTAGGAACACCGTTAGTTCGTCTCCTAACTCATTTTCCTAACAAGACAACCTCAATGATAAGACGCACACTGTTTTCAATGCATTTCTTGCTAAAAGAGCTAAGATCGTGATTGTCTCTGTTGCTGAATGTGCTAGGACGCTATTCAACTCTAATCTAAGAGAGACTCACTAACTTCATGTAGGAACACCGTTACTTTGTCTCCTAACTCATTTTCCTAACAAGACAACCTCAATGATAAGACGCACACTGTTTTCAATGCATTTCTTGCTAAAAGAGCTAAGATCGTGATTGTCTCTGTTGCTGAATGTGCTAGGACGCTATTCAACTCTAATCTAAGAGAGACTCACTAACTTCATGTAGGAACACCGTTACTTTGCCTCCTAACTCATTTTCCTAACAAGACAACCTCAATGATAAGACGCACACTGTTTTCAATGCATTTCTCGCTAAAAGAGCTAAGATCGTGATTGTCTCTGTTGCTGAATGAGCTAGGACGCTATTCAACTCTAATCTAGGAGAGACTCACTAACTTCATGTAGGAACACCGTTAGTTTGTCTCCTAACTCATTTTCCTAACAAGACAACCTCAATGATAAGACGCACACTGTTTTCAATGCATTTCTTGCTAAAAGAGCTAAGATCGTGATTGTCTCTGTTGCTGAATGTGCTAGGAAGCTATTTAACTCTAATCTAAGAGAGACTCACTAACTTCATGTAGGAACACTGTTACTTTGTCTCCTAACTCATTTCCCTAACAAGACAACCTCAATGATAAGACGCACACTGTTTTCAATGCATTTCTTGCTAAAAGAGCTAAGATCGTGATTGTCTCTGTTGCTGAATGAGCTAGGACGCTATTCAACTCTAATCTAGGAGAGACTCACTAACTTCATGTAGGAACACCGTTACTTTGTCTCCTAACTCATTTTCCTAACAAGACAACCTCAATGATAAGACGCACACTGTTTTCAATGCATTTCTTGCTAAAAGAGCTAAGATCGTGATAGTCTCTGTTGCTGAATGAGCTAGGACGCTATTCAACTCTAATCTAGGAGAGACTCACTAACTTCATGTAGGAACACCGTTACTTTGTCTCCTAACTCATTTTCCTAACAAGACAACCTCAATGATAAGACGCACACTGTTTTCAATGCATTTCTTGCTAAAAGAGCTAAGATCGAGATTGTCTCTGTTGCTGAATTTGCTAGGACGCTATTCAACTCTAATCTAGGAGAGACTCACTAACGTCATGTAGGAACACCGTTACTTTGTCTCCTAACTCATTTTCCTAACAAGACAACCTCAATGATAAGACGCACACTGTTTTCAATGCATTTCTTGCTAAAAGAGCTATGATCGTGATTGTCTCTGTTGCTGAATGAGCTAGGACGCTATTCACCTCTAATCTAAGAGAGACTCACTAACTTCAAGTAGAAACACTGTTACTTTGTCTCCTGACTCATTTTCCTAACAAGACAACCTCAATGATAAGACGCACACTGTTTTCAATGCATTTCTTGCTAAAAGAGCTAAGATCGTGATTGTCTCTGTTGCTGAATGTGCTAGGACGCTATTTAACTCTAATCTAAGAGAGACTCACTAACTTCATGTAGGAACACCGTTACTTTGCCTCCTAACTCATTTTCCTAACAAGACAACCTCAATGATAAGACGCACACTGTTTTCAATGCATTTCTTGCTAAAAGAGCTAAGATCGTGATAGTCTCTGTTGCTGAATGAGCTAGGACGCTATTCAACTCTAATCTAGGAGAGACTCACTAACTTCATGTAGGAACACCGTTACTTTGTCTCCTAACTCATTTTCCTAACAAGACAACCTCAATGATAAGACGCACACTGTTTTCAATGCATTTCTTGCTAAAAGAGCTAAGATCGTGATAGTCTCTGTTGCTGAATGAGCTAGGACGCTATTCAACTCTAATCTAGGAGAGACTCACTAACTTCATGTAGGAACACCGTTACTTTGTCTCCTAACTCATTTTCCTAACAAGACAACCTCAATGATAAGACGCACACTGTTTTCAATGCATTTCTTGCTAAAAGAGCTAAGATCGTGATTGTCTCTGTTGCTGAATGTGCTAGGACGCTATTCAACTCTAATCTAAGAGATACTCACTAACTTCATGTAGGAACACCGTTACTTTGTCTCCTAACTCATTTTTCTAACAAGACAACCTCAATGATAAGACGCACACTGTTTTCAATGCATTTCTCGCTAAAAGAGCTAAGATCGTGATTGTCTCTGTTGCTGAATGAGCTAGGACGCTATTCAACTCTAATCTAGGAGAGACTTACTAACTTCATGTAGGAACACCGTTAGTTTGTCTCCTAACTCATTTTCCTAACAAGACAACCTCAATGATAAGACGCACACTGTTTTCAATGCATTTCTTGCTAAAAGAGCTAAGATCGTGATTGTCTCTGTTGCTGAATGTGCTAGGACGCTATTCAACTCTAATCTAGGAGAGACTCACTAACTTCATGTAGGAACAGCGTTACTTTGTCTCCTAACTCATTTTCCTAACAAGACAACCTCAATGATAAGACGCACACTGTTTTCAATGCATTTCTTGCTAAAAGAGCTAAGACCGTGATGTCTCTGTTGCTGAATGTGCTAGGACGCTATTCAACTCTAATCTAAGAGAGACTCACTAACTTCATGTAGGAACACCGTTACTTTGTCTCCTAACTCATTTTCCTAACAAGACAACCTCAATGATAAGACGCACACTGTTTTCAATGCATTTCTTGCTAAAAGAGCTATGATCGTGATTGTCTCTGTTGCTGAATGAGCTAGGACGCTATTCAACTCTAATCTAGGAGAGACTCACTAACTTCATGTAGGAACACCGTTACTTTGTCTCCTAACTCATTTTCCTAACAAGACAACCTCAATGATAAGACGCACACTGTTTTCAATGCATTTCTTGCTAAAAGAGCTAAGACCGTGATGTCTCTGTTGCTGAATGAGCTAGGACGCTATTCAACTGTAATCTAGGAGAGACTCACTAACTTCATGTAGAAACACCGTTACTTTGTCTCCTAACTCATTTTCCTAACAAGACAACCTCAATGATAAGACGCACACTGTTTTCAATGCATTTCTCGCTAAAAGAGCTAAGATCGTGATTGTCTCTGTTGCTGAATGAGCTAGGACGCTATTCAACTCTAATCTAGGAGAGACTCACTAACTTCATGTAGGAACACCGTTAGTTCGTCTCCTAACTCATTTTCCTAACAAGACAACCTCAATGATAAGACGCACACTGTTTTCAATGCATTTCTTGCTAAAAGAGCTAAGATCGTGATTGTCTCTGTTGCTGAATGTGCTAGGACGCTATTCAACTCTAATCTAAGAGAGACTCACTAACTTCATGTAGGAACACCGTTACTTTGTCTCCTAACTCATTTTCCTAACAAGACAACCTCAATGATAAGACGCACACTGTTTTCAATGCATTTCTTGCTAAAAGAGCTAAGATCGTGATTGTCTCTGTTGCTGAATGTGCTAGGACGCTATTCAACTCTAATCTAAGAGAGACTCACTAACTTCATGTAGGAACACCGTTACTTTGCCTCCTAACTCATTTTCCTAACAAGACAACCTCAATGATAAGACGCACACTGTTTTCAATGCATTTCTCGCTAAAAGAGCTAAGATCGTGATTGTCTCTGTTGCTGAATGAGCTAGGACGCTATTCAACTCTAATCTAGGAGAGACTCACTAACTTCATGTAGGAACACCGTTAGTTTGTCTCCTAACTCATTTTCCTAACAAGACAACCTCAATGATAAGACGCACACTGTTTTCAATGCATTTCTTGCTAAAAGAGCTAAGATCGTGATTGTCTCTGTTGCTGAATGTGCTAGGAAGCTATTTAACTCTAATCTAAGAGAGACTCACTAACTTCATGTAGGAACACTGTTACTTTGTCTCCTAACTCATTTCCCTAACAAGACAACCTCAATGATAAGACGCACACTGTTTTCAATGCATTTCTTGCTAAAAGAGCTAAGATCGTGATTGTCTCTGTTGCTGAATGAGCTAGGACGCTATTCAACTCTAATCTAGGAGAGACTCACTAACTTCATGTAGGAACACCGTTACTTTGTCTCCTAACTCATTTTCCTAACAAGACAACCTCAATGATAAGACGCACACTGTTTTCAATGCATTTCTTGCTAAAAGAGCTAAGATCGTGATAGTCTCTGTTGCTGAATGAGCTAGGACGCTATTCAACTCTAATCTAGGAGAGACTCACTAACTTCATGTAGGAACACCGTTACTTTGTCTCCTAACTCATTTTCCTAACAAGACAACCTCAATGATAAGACGCACACTGTTTTCAATGCATTTCTTGCTAAAAGAGCTAAGATCGAGATTGTCTCTGTTGCTGAATTTGCTAGGACGCTATTCAACTCTAATCTAGGAGAGACTCACTAACGTCATGTAGGAACACCGTTACTTTGTCTCCTAACTCATTTTCCTAACAAGACAACCTCAATGATAAGACGCACACTGTTTTCAATGCATTTCTTGCTAAAAGAGCTATGATCGTGATTGTCTCTGTTGCTGAATGAGCTAGGACGCTATTCACCTCTAATCTAAGAGAGACTCACTAACTTCAAGTAGAAACACTGTTACTTTGTCTCCTGACTCATTTTCCTAACAAGACAACCTCAATGATAAGACGCACACTGTTTTCAATGCATTTCTTGCTAAAAGAGCTAAGATCGTGATTGTCTCTGTTGCTGAATGTGCTAGGACGCTATTTAACTCTAATCTAAGAGAGACTCACTAACTTCATGTAGGAACACCGTTACTTTGCCTCCTAACTCATTTTCCTAACAAGACAACCTCAATGATAAGACGCACACTGTTTTCAATGCATTTCTTGCTAAAAGAGCTAAGATCGTGATAGTCTCTGTTGCTGAATGAGCTAGGACGCTATTCAACTCTAATCTAGGAGAGACTCACTAACTTCATGTAGGAACACCGTTACTTTGTCTCCTAACTCATTTTCCTAACAAGACAACCTCAATGATAAGACGCACACTGTTTTCAATGCATTTCTTGCTAAAAGAGCTAAGATCGTGATAGTCTCTGTTGCTGAATGAGCTAGGACGCTATTCAACTCTAATCTAGGAGAGACTCACTAACTTCATGTAGGAACACCGTTACTTTGTCTCCTAACTCATTTTCCTAACAAGACAACCTCAATGATAAGACGCACACTGTTTTCAATGTATTTCTTGCTAAAAGAGCTAAGATCGTGATTGTCTCTGTTGCTGAATGTGCTAGGACGCTATTCAACTATAATCTAAGAGATACTCACTAACTTCATGTAGGAACACCGTTACTTTGTCTCCTAACTCATTTTTCTAACAAGACAACCTCAATGATAAGACGCACACTGTTTTCAATGCATTTCTCGCTAAAAGAGCTAAGATCGTGATTGTCTCTGTTGCTGAATGAGCTAGGACGCTATTCAACTCTAATCTAGGAGAGACTTACTAACTTCATGTAGGAACACCGTTAGTTTGTCTCCTAACTCATTTTCCTAACAAGACAACCTCAATGATAAGACGCACACTGTTTTCAATGCATTTCTTGCTAAAAGAGCTAAGATCGTGATTGTCTCTGTTGCTGAATGTGCTAGGACGCTATTCAACTCTAATCTAGGAGAGACTCACTAACTTCATGTAGGAACAGCGTTACTTTGTCTCCTAACTCATTTTCCTAACAAGACAACCTCAATGACAAGACGCACACTGTTTTCAATGCATTTCTTGCTAAAAGAGCTAAGATCGTGATTGTCTCTGTTGCTGAATGAGCTAGGACGCTATTCAACTCAAATCTAGGAGAGACTCACTAACTTCATGCAGGAACACCGTTACTTTGTCTCCTAACTCATTTTCCTAACAAGACAACCTCAATGATAAGACGCACACTGTTTTCAATGCATTTCTTGCTAAAAGAGCTAAGATCGTGATTGTCTCTGTTGCTGAATGAGCTAGGACGCTATTCAACTCTAATATAAGAGAAACTCACTAACTTTATGTAGGAACACCGTTACTTTGTCTCCTAACTCATTTTCCTAACAAGACAACCTCAATGATAAGACGCACACTGTTTTCAATGCATTTCTTGCTAAAAGAGCTAAGATCGTGATTGTCTCTGTTGCTGAATGAGCTATGACGCTATTCAACTCTAATCTAGGAGAGACTCACTAACGTCATGTAGGAACACCGTTACTTTGTCTCCTAACTCATTTTCCTAACAAGACAACCTCAATGATAAGACGCACACTGTTTGCAATGCATTTCTTGCTAAAAGAGCTATGATCGTGATTGTCTCTGTTGCTGAATGAGCTATGACGCTATTCAACTCTAATCTAGGAGAGACTCACTAACTTCATGTAGGAACACCGTTATTTTGTCTCCTAACTCATTTTCCTAACAAGACAACCTCAATGATAAGACGCACACTGTTCTCAATGCATTTCTTGCTAAAAGAGCTAGGATCGTGATTGTCTCCGTTGCTGAATGAGCTAGGACGCTATTCACCTCTAATCTAAGAGAGACTCACTAACTTCAAGTAGGAACACTGTTACTTTGTCTCCTAACTCATTTTCCTAACAAGACAACCTCAATGATAAGACGCACACTGTTTTCAATGCATTTCTTGCTAAAAGAGCTAAGACCGTGATGTCTCTGTTGCTGAATGTGCTAGGACGCTATTCAACTCTAATCTAAGAGAGACTCACTAACTTCATGTAGGAACACCGTTACTTTGTCTCCTAACTCATTTTCCTAACAAGACAACCTCAATGATAAGACGCACACTGTTTTCAATGCATTTCTTGCTAAAAGAGCTATGATCGTGATTGTCTCTGTTGCTGAATGAGCTAGGACGCTATTCAACTCTAATCTAGGAGAGACTCACTAACTTCATGTAGGAACACCGTTACTTTGTCTCCTAACTCATTTTCCTAACAAGACAACCTCAATGATAAGACGCACACTGTTTTCAATGCATTTCTTGCTAAAAGAGCTAAGACCGTGATGTCTCTGTTGCTGAATGAGCTAGGACGCTATTCAACTGTAATCTAGGAGAGACTCACTAACTTCATGTAGAAACACCGTTACTTTGTCTCCTAACTCATTTTCCTAACAAGACAACCTCAATGATAAGACGCACACTGTTTTCAATGCATTTCTCGCTAAAAGAGCTAAGATCGTGATTGTCTCTGTTGCTGAATGAGCTAGGACGCTATTCAACTCTAATCTAGGAGAGACTCACTAACTTCATGTAGGAACACCGTTAGTTCGTCTCCTAACTCATTTTCCTAACAAGACAACCTCAATGATAAGACGCACACTGTTTTCAATGCATTTCTTGCTAAAAGAGCTAAGATCGTGATTGTCTCTGTTGCTGAATGTGCTAGGACGCTATTCAACTCTAATCTAAGAGAGACTCACTAACTTCATGTAGGAACACCGTTACTTTGTCTCCTAACTCATTTTCCTAACAAGACAACCTCAATGATAAGACGCACACTGTTTTCAATGCATTTCTTGCTAAAAGAGCTAAGATCGTGATTGTCTCTGTTGCTGAATGTGCTAGGACGCTATTCAACTCTAATCTAAGAGAGACTCACTAACTTCATGTAGGAACACCGTTACTTTGCCTCCTAACTCATTTTCCTAACAAGACAACCTCAATGATAAGACGCACACTGTTTTCAATGCATTTCTTGCTAAAAGAGCTAAGATCGTGATTCTCTCTGTTGCTGAATGAGCTATGACGCTATTCAACTCTAATCTAGGAGAGACTCACTAACGTCATGTAGGAACACCGTTACTTTGTCTCCTAACTCATTTTCCTAACAAGACAACCTCAATGATAAGACGCACACTGTTTGCAATGCATTTCTTGCTAAAAGAGCTATGATCGTGATTGTCTCTGTTGCTGAATGAGCTATGACGCTATTCAACTCTAATCTAGGAGAGACTCACTAACTTCATGTAGGAACACCGTTATTTTGTCTCCTAACTCATTTTCCTAACAAGACAACCTCAATGATAAGACGCACACTGTTCTCAATGCATTTCTTGCTAAAAGAGCTAGGATCGTGATTGTCTCCGTTGCTGAATGAGCTAGGACGCTATTCACCTCTAATCTAAGAGAGACTCACTAACTTCAAGTAGGAACACTGTTACTTTGTCTCCTAACTCATTTTCCTAACAAGACAACCTCAATGATAAGACGCACACTGTTTTCAATGCATTTCTTGCTAAAAGAGCTAAGACCGTGATGTCTCTGTTGCTGAATGTGCTAGGACGCTATTCAACTCTAATCTAAGAGAGACTCACTAACTTCATGTAGGAACACCGTTACTTTGTCTCCTAACTCATTTTCCTAACAAGACAACCTCAATGATAAGACGCACACTGTTTTCAATGCATTTCTTGCTAAAAGAGCTATGATCGTGATTGTCTCTGTTGCTGAATGAGCTAGGACGCTATTCAACTCTAATCTAGGAGAGACTCACTAACTTCATGTAGGAACACCGTTACTTTGTCTCCTAACTCATTTTCCTAACAAGACAACCTCAATGATAAGACGCACACTGTTTTCAATGCATTTCTTGCTAAAAGAGCTAAGACCGTGATGTCTCTGTTGCTGAATGAGCTAGGACGCTATTCAACTGTAATCTAGGAGAGACTCACTAACTTCATGTAGAAACACCGTTACTTTGTCTCCTAACTCATTTTCCTAACAAGACAACCTCAATGATAAGACGCACACTGTTTTCAATGCATTTCTCGCTAAAAGAGCTAAGATCGTGATTGTCTCTGTTGCTGAATGAGCTAGGACGCTATTCAACTCTAATCTAGGAGAGACTCACTAACTTCATGTAGGAACACCGTTAGTTCGTCTCCTAACTCATTTTCCTAACAAGACAACCTCAATGATAAGACGCACACTGTTTTCAATGCATTTCTTGCTAAAAGAGCTAAGATCGTGATTGTCTCTGTTGCTGAATGTGCTAGGACGCTATTCAACTCTAATCTAAGAGAGACTCACTAACTTCATGTAGGAACACCGTTACTTTGTCTCCTAACTCATTTTCCTAACAAGACAACCTCAATGATAAGACGCACACTGTTTTCAATGCATTTCTTGCTAAAAGAGCTAAGATCGTGATTGTCTCTGTTGCTGAATGTGCTAGGACGCTATTCAACTCTAATCTAAGAGAGACTCACTAACTTCATGTAGGAACACCGTTACTTTGCCTCCTAACTCATTTTCCTAACAAGACAACCTCAATGATAAGACGCACACTGTTTTCAATGCATTTCTCGCTAAAAGAGCTAAGATCGTGATTGTCTCTGTTGCTGAATGAGCTAGGACGCTATTCAACTCTAATCTAGGAGAGACTCACTAACTTCATGTAGGAACACCGTTAGTTTGTCTCCTAACTCATTTTCCTAACAAGACAACCTCAATGATAAGACGCACACTGTTTTCAATGCATTTCTTGCTAAAAGAGCTAAGATCGTGATTGTCTCTGTTGCTGAATGTGCTAGGAAGCTATTTAACTCTAATCTAAGAGAGACTCACTAACTTCATGTAGGAACACTGTTACTTTGTCTCCTAACTCATTTCCCTAACAAGACAACCTCAATGATAAGACGCACACTGTTTTCAATGCATTTCTTGCTAAAAGAGCTAAGATCGTGATTGTCTCTGTTGCTGAATGAGCTAGGACGCTATTCAACTCTAATCTAGGAGAGACTCACTAACTTCATGTAGGAACACCGTTACTTTGTCTCCTAACTCATTTTCCTAACAAGACAACCTCAATGATAAGACGCACACTGTTTTCAATGCATTTCTTGCTAAAAGAGCTAAGATCGTGATAGTCTCTGTTGCTGAATGAGCTAGGACGCTATTCAACTCTAATCTAGGAGAGACTCACTAACTTCATGTAGGAACACCGTTACTTTGTCTCCTAACTCATTTTCCTAACAAGACAACCTCAATGATAAGACGCACACTGTTTTCAATGCATTTCTTGCTAAAAGAGCTAAGATCGAGATTGTCTCTGTTGCTGAATTTGCTAGGACGCTATTCAACTCTAATCTAGGAGAGACTCACTAACGTCATGTAGGAACACCGTTACTTTGTCTCCTAACTCATTTTCCTAACAAGACAACCTCAATGATAAGACGCACACTGTTTTCAATGCATTTCTTGCTAAAAGAGCTATGATCGTGATTGTCTCTGTTGCTGAATGAGCTAGGACGCTATTCACCTCTAATCTAAGAGAGACTCACTAACTTCAAGTAGAAACACTGTTACTTTGTCTCCTGACTCATTTTCCTAACAAGACAACCTCAATGATAAGACGCACACTGTTTTCAATGCATTTCTTGCTAAAAGAGCTAAGATCGTGATTGTCTCTGTTGCTGAATGTGCTAGGACGCTATTTAACTCTAATCTAAGAGAGACTCACTAACTTCATGTAGGAACACCGTTACTTTGCCTCCTAACTCATTTTCCTAACAAGACAACCTCAATGATAAGACGCACACTGTTTTCAATGCATTTCTTGCTAAAAGAGCTAAGATCGTGATAGTCTCTGTTGCTGAATGAGCTAGGACGCTATTCAACTCTAATCTAGGAGAGACTCACTAACTTCATGTAGGAACACCGTTACTTTGTCTCCTAACTCATTTTCCTAACAAGACAACCTCAATGATAAGACGCACACTGTTTTCAATGCATTTCTTGCTAAAAGAGCTAAGATCGTGATAGTCTCTGTTGCTGAATGAGCTAGGACGCTATTCAACTCTAATCTAGGAGAGACTCACTAACTTCATGTAGGAACACCGTTACTTTGTCTCCTAACTCATTTTCCTAACAAGACAACCTCAATGATAAGACGCACACTGTTTTCAATGCATTTCTTGCTAAAAGAGCTAAGATCGTGATTGTCTCTGTTGCTGAATGTGCTAGGACGCTATTCAACTCTAATCTAAGAGATACTCACTAACTTCATGTAGGAACACCGTTACTTTGTCTCCTAACTCATTTTTCTAACAAGACAACCTCAATGATAAGACGCACACTGTTTTCAATGCATTTCTCGCTAAAAGAGCTAAGATCGTGATTGTCTCTGTTGCTGAATGAGCTAGGACGCTATTCAACTCTAATCTAGGAGAGACTTACTAACTTCATGTAGGAACACCGTTAGTTTGTCTCCTAACTCATTTTCCTAACAAGACAACCTCAATGATAAGACGCACACTGTTTTCAATGCATTTCTTGCTAAAAGAGCTAAGATCGTGATTGTCTCTGTTGCTGAATGTGCTAGGACGCTATTCAACTCTAATCTAGGAGAGACTCACTAACTTCATGTAGGAACAGCGTTACTTTGTCTCCTAACTCATTTTCCTAACAAGACAACCTCAATGACAAGACGCACACTGTTTTCAATGCATTTCTTGCTAAAAGAGCTAAGATCGTGATTGTCTCTGTTGCTGAATGAGCTAGGACGCTATTCAACTCAAATCTAGGAGAGACTCACTAACTTCATGCAGGAACACCGTTACTTTGTCTCCTAACTCATTTTCCTAACAAGACAACCTCAATGATAAGACGCACACTGTTTTCAATGCATTTCTTGCTAAAAGAGCTAAGATCGTGATTGTCTCTGTTGCTGAATGAGCTAGGACGCTATTCAACTCTAATATAAGAGAAACTCACTAACTTTATGTAGGAACACCGTTACTTTGTCTCCTAACTCATTTTCCTAACAAGACAACCTCAATGATAAGACGCACACTGTTTTCAATGCATTTCTTGCTAAAAGAGCTAAGATCGTGATTGTCTCTGTTGCTGAATGAGCTATGACGCTATTCAACTCTAATCTAGGAGAGACTCACTAACGTCATGTAGGAACACCGTTACTTTGTCTCCTAACTCATTTTCCTAACAAGACAACCTCAATGATAAGACGCACACTGTTTGCAATGCATTTCTTGCTAAAAGAGCTATGATCGTGATAGTCTCTGTTGCTGAATGAGCTATGACGCTATTCAACTCTAATCTAGGAGAGACTCACTAACTTCATGTAGGAACACCGTTATTTTGTCTCCTAACTCATTTTCCTAACAAGACAACCTCAATGATAAGACGCACACTGTTCTCAATGCATTTCTTGCTAAAAGAGCTAGGATCGTGATTGTCTCCGTTGCTGAATGAGCTAGGACGCTATTCACCTCTAATCTAAGAGAGACTCACTAACTTCAAGTAGGAACACTGTTACTTTGTCTCCTAACTCATTTTCCTAACAAGACAACCTCAATGATAAGACGCACACTGTTTTCAATGCATTTCTTGCTAAAAGAGCTAAGACCGTGATGTCTCTGTTGCTGAATGTGCTAGGACGCTATTCAACTCTAATCTAAGAGAGACTCACTAACTTCATGTAGGAACACCGTTACTTTGTCTCCTAACTCATTTTCCTAACAAGACAACCTCAATGATAAGACGCACACTGTTTTCAATGCATTTCTTGCTAAAAGAGCTATGATCGTGATTGTCTCTGTTGCTGAATGAGCTAGGACGCTATTCAACTCTAATCTAGGAGAGACTCACTAACTTCATGTAGGAACACCGTTACTTTGTCTCCTAACTCATTTTCCTAACAAGACAACCTCAATGATAAGACGCACACTGTTTTCAATGCATTTCTTGCTAAAAGAGCTAAGACCGTGATGTCTCTGTTGCTGAATGAGCTAGGACGCTATTCAACTGTAATCTAGGAGAGACTCACTAACTTCATGTAGAAACACCGTTACTTTGTCTCCTAACTCATTTTCCTAACAAGACAACCTCAATGATAAGACGCACACTGTTTTCAATGCATTTCTCGCTAAAAGAGCTAAGATCGTGATTGTCTCTGTTGCTGAATGAGCTAGGACGCTATTCAACTCTAATCTAGGAGAGACTCACTAACTTCATGTAGGAACACCGTTAGTTCGTCTCCTAACTCATTTTCCTAACAAGACAACCTCAATGATAAGACGCACACTGTTTTCAATGCATTTCTTGCTAAAAGAGCTAAGATCGTGATTGTCTCTGTTGCTGAATGTGCTAGGACGCTATTCAACTCTAATCTAAGAGAGACTCACTAACTTCATGTAGGAACACCGTTACTTTGTCTCCTAACTCATTTTCCTAACAAGACAACCTCAATGATAAGACGCACACTGTTTTCAATGCATTTCTTGCTAAAAGAGCTAAGATCGTGATTGTCTCTGTTGCTGAATGTGCTAGGACGCTATTCAACTCTAATCTAAGAGAGACTCACTAACTTCATGTAGGAACACCGTTACTTTGCCTCCTAACTCATTTTCCTAACAAGACAACCTCAATGATAAGACGCACACTGTTTTCAATGCATTTCTCGCTAAAAGAGCTAAGATCGTGATTGTCTCTGTTGCTGAATGAGCTAGGACGCTATTCAACTCTAATCTAGGAGAGACTCACTAACTTCATGTAGGAACACCGTTAGTTTGTCTCCTAACTCATTTTCCTAACAAGACAACCTCAATGATAAGACGCACACTGTTTTCAATGCATTTCTTGCTAAAAGAGCTAAGATCGTGATTGTCTCTGTTGCTGAATGTGCTAGGAAGCTATTTAACTCTAATCTAAGAGAGACTCACTAACTTCATGTAGGAACACTGTTACTTTGTCTCCTAACTCATTTCCCTAACAAGACAACCTCAATGATAAGACGCACACTGTTTTCAATGCATTTCTTGCTAAAAGAGCTAAGATCGTGATTGTCTCTGTTGCTGAATGAGCTAGGACGCTATTCAACTCTAATCTAGGAGAGACTCACTAACTTCATGTAGGAACACCGTTACTTTGTCTCCTAACTCATTTTCCTAACAAGACAACCTCAATGATAAGACGCACACTGTTTTCAATGCATTTCTTGCTAAAAGAGCTAAGATCGTGATAGTCTCTGTTGCTGAATGAGCTAGGACGCTATTCAACTCTAATCTAGCAGAGACTCACTAACTTCATGTAGGAACACCGTTACTTTGTCTCCTAACTCATTTTTCTAACAAGACAACCTCAATGATAAGACGCACACTGTTTTCAATGCATTTCTTGCTAAAAGAGCTAAGATCGAGATTGTCTCTGTTGCTGAATTTGCTAGGACGCTATTCAACTCTAATCTAGGAGAGACTCACTAACGTCATGTAGGAACACCGTTACTTTGTCTCCTAACTCATTTTCCTAACAAGACAACCTCAATGATAAGACGCACACTGTTTTCAATGCATTTCTTGCTAAAAGAGCTATGATCGTGATTGTCTCTGTTGCTGAATGAGCTAGGACGCTATTCACCTCTAATCTAAGAGAGACTCACTAACTTCAAGTAGAAACACTGTTACTTTGTCTCCTGACTCATTTTCCTAACAAGACAACCTCAATGATAAGACGCACACTGTTTTCAATGCATTTCTTGCTAAAAGAGCTAAGATCGTGATTGTCTCTGTTGCTGAATGTGCTAGGACGCTATTTAACTCTAATCTAAGAGAGACTCACTAACTTCATGTAGGAACACCGTTACTTTGCCTCCTAACTCATTTTCCTAACAAGACAACCTCAATGATAAGACGCACACTGTTTTCAATGCATTTCTTGCTAAAAGAGCTAAGATCGTGATAGTCTCTGTTGCTGAATGAGCTAGGACGCTATTCAACTCTAATCTAGGAGAGACTCACTAACTTCATGTAGGAACACCGTTACTTTGTCTCCTAACTCATTTTCCTAACAAGACAACCTCAATGATAAGACGCACACTGTTTTCAATGCATTTCTTGCTAAAAGAGCTAAGATCGTGATTGTCTCTGTTGCTGAATGAGCTAGGACGCTATTCAACTCTAATCTAGGAGAGACTCACTAACTTCATGTAGGAACACCGTTAGTTTGTCTCCTAACTCATTTTCCTAACAAGACAACCTCAATGATAAGACGCAAACTGTTTTCAATGCATTTCTTGCTAAAAGAGCTAAGATCGTGATTGTCTCTGTTGCTGAATGTGCTAGGACGCTATTCAACTCTAATCTAGGAGAAACTCACTAACTTCATGTAGGAACAGCGTTACTTTGTCTCCTAACTCATTTTCCTAACAAGACAACCTCAATGACAAGACGCACACTGTTTTCAATGCATTTCTTGCTAAAAGAGCTAAGATCGTGATTGTCTCTGTTGCTGAATGAGCTAGGACGCTATTCAACTCAAATCTAGGAGAGACTCACTAACTTCATGTAGGAACACTGTTACTTTGTCTCCTAACTCATTTTCCTAACAAGACAACCTCAATGATAAGACGCACACTGTTTTCAATGCATTTCTTGCTAAAAGAGCTAAGATCGTGATTGTCTCTGTTGCTGAATGAGCTAGGACGCTATTCAACTCTAATATAAGAGAAACTCACTAACTTCAAGTAGGAACACTGTTACTTTGTCTCCTGACTCATTTTCCTAACAAGACAACCTCAATGATAAGACGCACACTGTTTTCAATGCATTTCTTGCTAAAAGAGCTAAGATCGTGATTGTCTCTGTTGCTGAATGTGCTAGGACGCTATTCAACTCTAATCTAAGAGAGACTCACTAACTTCATGTAGGAACACCGTTACTTTGCCTCCTAACTCATTTTCCTAACAAGACAACCTCAATGATAAGACGCACACTGTTTTCAATGCATTTCTTGCTAAAAGAGCTAAGATCGTGATAGTCTCTGTTGCTGAATGAGCTAGGACGCTATTCAACTCTAATCTAGGAGAGACTCACTAACTTCATGTAGGAACACCGTTACTTTGTCTCCTAACTCATTTTCCTAACAAGACAACCTCAATGATAAGACGCACACTGTTTTCAATGCATTTCTTGCTAAAAGAGCTAAGATCGTGATTGTCTCTGTTGCTGAATGAGCTAGGACGCTATTCAACTCTAATATAAGAGAGACTTACTAACTTCATGTAGGAACACCGTTACTTTGTCTCCTAACTCATTTTCCTAACAAGACAACCTCAATGATAAGACGCACACTGTTTTCAATGCATTTCTTGCTAAAAGAGCTAAGATCGTGATTGTCTCTGTTGCTGAATGAGCTAGGACGCTATTCAACTCTAATCTAGGAGAGACTCACTAACGTCATGTAGGAACACCGTTACTTTGTCTCCTAACTCATTTTCCTAACAAGACAACCTCAATGATAAGACGCACACTGTTTTCAATGCATTTCTTGCTAAAAGAGCTATGATCGTGATTGTCTCTGTTGCTGAATGAGCTAGGACGCTATTCAACTCTAATCTAGGAGAGACTCACTAACTTCATGTAGGAACACCGTTACTTTGTCTCCTAACTCATTTTCCTAACAAGACAACCTCAATGATAAGACGCACACTGTTTTCAATGCATTTCTTGCTAAAAGAGCTAAGATCGTGATTGTCTCTGTTGCTGAATGAGCTAGGACGCTATTCAACTCTAATCTAGGAGAGACTCACTAACGTCATGTAGGAACACCGTTACTTTGTCTCCTAACTCATTTTCCTAACAAGACAACCTCAATGATAAGACGCACACTGTTTTCAATGCATTTCTTGCTAAAAGAGCTAAGATCGTGATTGTCTCTGTTGCTGAATGTGCTAGGAAGCTATTTAACTCTAATCTAAGAGAGACTCACTAACTTCATGTAGGAACACCGTTACTTTGTCTCCTAACTCATTTCCCTAACAAGACAACCTCAATGATAAGACGCACACTGTTTTCAATGCATTTCTTGCTAAAAGAGCTAAGATCGTGATTGTCTCTGTTGCTGAATGAGCTAGGACGCTATTCAACTCTAATCTAGGAGAGACTCACTAACTTCATGTAGGAACACCGTTACTTTGTCTCCTAACTCATTTTCCTAACAAGACAACCTCAATGATAAGACGCACACTGTTTTCAATGCATTTCTTGCTAAAAGAGCTAAGATCGTGATTGTCTCTGTTGCTGAATGAGCTAGGACGCTATTCAACTCTAATCTAGGAGAGACTCACTAACTTCATGTAGGAACACCGTTACTTTGTCTCCTAACTCATTTTCCTAACAAGACAACCTCAATGATAAGACGCACACTGTTTTCAATGCATTTCTTGCTAAAAGAGCTAAGATCGAGATTGTCTCTGTTGCGGAATTTGCTAGGAGGCTATTCAACTCTAATCTAGGAGAGACTCACTAACGTCATGTAGGAACACCGTTACTTTGTCTCCTAACTCATTTTCCTAACAAGACAACCTCAATGATAAGACGCACACTGTTTTCAATGCATTTCTTGCTAAAAGAGCTAAGATCGTGATTGTCTCTGTTGCTGAATGAGCTAGGACGCTATTCACCTCTAATCTAAGAGAGACTCACTAACTTCAAGTAGGAACACTGTTACTTTGTCTCCTGACTCATTTTCCTAACAAGACAACCTCAATGATAAGACGCACACTGTTTTCAATGCATTTCTTGCTAAAAGAGCTAAGATCGTGATTGTCTCTGTTGCTGAATGAGCTAGGACGCTATTCAACTCTAATCTAGGAGAGACTCACTAACTTCATGTAGGAACACCGTTAGTTTGTCTCCTAACTCATTTTCCTAACAAGACAACCTCAATGATAAGACGCACACTGTTTTCAATGCATTTCTCGCTAAAAGAGCTAAAATCGTGATTGTCTCTGTTGCTGAATGAGCTAGGACGCTTTTCAACTCTAATCTAGGAGAGACTCACTAACTTCATGTAGGAACACCGTTACTTTGTCTCCTAACTCATTTTCCTAACAAGACAACCTCAATGATAAGACGCACACTGTTTTCAATGCATTTCTTGCTAAAAGAGCTAAGATCGTGATTGTCTCTGTTGCTGAATGAGCTAGGACGCTATTCAACTCTAATCTAGGAGAGACTCACTAACTTCATGTAGGAACACCGTTACTTTGTCTCCTAACTCATTTTCCTAACAAGACAACCTCAATGATAAGACGCACACTGTTTTCAAAGCATTTCTTGCTAAAAGAGCTAGGATCCTGATTGTCTCTGTTGCTGAATGAGCTAGGACGCTATTCAACTCTAATCTTGGAGAGACTCACTAACTTCATGTAGGAACACCGTTAGTTTGTCTCCTAACTCATTTTCCTAACAAGACAACCTCAATGATAAGACGCACACTGTTTTCAATGCATTTCTTGCTAAAAGAGCTAAGATCGTGATTGTCTCTGTTGCTGAATGAGCTAGGACGCTATTCAACTCTAATCTAGGAGAGACTCACTAACTTCATGTAGGAACACCGTTACTTTGTCTCCTAACTCATTTCCCTAACAAGACAACCTCAATGATAAGACGCACACTGTTTTCAATGCATTTCTTGCTAAAAGAGCTAAGATCGTGATTGTCTCTGTTGCTGAATGTGCTAGGACGCTATTCAACTCTAATCTAGGAGAGACTCACTAACGTCATGTAGGAACACCGTTACTTTGTCTCCTAACTCATTTTCCTAACAAGACAACCTCAATGATAAGACGCACACTGTTTTCAATGCATTTCTTGCTAAAAGAGCTATGATCGTGATTGTCTCTGTTGCTGAATGAGCTAGGACGCTATTCAACTCTAATCTAGGAGAGACTCACTAACTTCATGTAGGAACACCGTTACTTTGTCTCCTAACTCATTTTCCTAACAAGACAACCTCAATGATAAGACGCACACTGTTTTCAATGCATTTCTTGCTAAAAGAGCTAAGATCGTGATTGTCTCTGTTGCTGAATGAGCTAGGACGCTATTCAACTCTAATCTAGGAGAGACTCACTAACTTCATGTAGGAACACCGTTACTTTGTCTCCTAACTCATTTTCCTAACAAGAGAACCTCAATGATAAGATGCACACTGTTTTCAATGCATTTCTTGCTAAAAGAGCTAAGACCGTAATGTCTCTGTTGCCGAATGTGCTAGGACGCTATTCAACTCTAATCTGAGAGAGACTCACTAACTTCATGTAGGAACACCGTTACTTTGTCTCCTAACTCATTTTCCTAACAAGACAACCTCAATGATAAGACGCACACTGTTTTCAATGCATTTCTTGCTAAAAGAGCTAAGATCGTGATTGTCTCTGTTGCTGAATGAGCTAGGACGCTATTCAACTCTAATCTAGGAGAGACTCACTAACTTCATGTAGGAACACCGTTACTTTGTCTCCTAACTCATTTCCCTAACAAGACAACCTCAATGATAAGACGCACACTGTTTTCAATGCATTTCTTGCTAAAAGAGCTAAGATCGTGATTGTCTCTGTTGCTGAATGAGCTAGGACGCTATTCAACTCTAATCTAGGAGAGACTCACTAACTTCATGTAGGAACACCGTTACTTTGTCTCCTAACTCATTTTCCTAACAAGACAACCTCAATGATAAGACGCACACTGTTTTCAATGCATTTCTTGCTAAAAGAGCTAAGATCGTGATTGTCTCTGTTGCTGAATGAGCTAGGACGCTATTCAACTCTAATCTAGGAGAGACTCACTAACTTCATGTAGGAACACCGTTACTTTGTCTCCTAACTCATTTTCCTAACAAGAGAACCTCAATGATAAGATGCACACTGTTTTCAATGCATTTCTTGCTAAAAGAGCTAAGACCGTAATGTCTCTGTTGCCGAATGTGCTAGGACGCTATTCAACTCTAATCTGAGAGAGACTCACTAACTTCATGTAGGAACACCGTTACTTTGTCTCCTAACTCATTTTCCTAACAAGACAACCTCAATGATAAGACGCACACTGTTTTCAATGCATTTCTTGCTAAAAGAGCTAAGATCGTGATTGTCTCTGTTGCTGAATGAGCTAGGACGCTATTCAACTCTAATCTAGGAGAGACTCACTAACTTCATGTAGGAACACCGTTACTTTGTCTCCTAACTCATTTCCCTAACAAGACAACCTCAATGATAAGACGCACACTGTTTTCAATGCATTTCTTGCTAAAAGAGCTAAGATCGTGATTGTCTCTGTTGCTGAATGAGCTAGGACGCTATTCAACTCTAATCTAAGAGAGACTCACTAACTTCATGTAGGAACACCGTTACTTTGTCTCCTAACTCATTTCCCTAACAAGACTACCTCAATGATAAGACGCACACTGTTTTCAATGCATTTCTTGCTAAAAGAGCTAAGATCGTGATTGTCTCTGTTGCTGAATGAGCTAGGACGCTATTCAACTCTAATCTAGGAGAGACTCACTAACTTCATGTAGGAACACCGTTACTTTGTCTCCTAACTCATTTTCCTAACAAGACAACCTCAATGATAAGACGCACACTGTTTTCAATGCATTTCTTGCTAAAAGAGCTAAGATCGTGATTGTCTCTGTTGCTGAATGAGCTAGGACGCTATTCAACTCTAATCTAGGAGAGACTCACTAACTTCATGTAGGAACACCGTTACTTTGTCTCCTAACTCATTTTCCTAACAAGACAACCTCAATGATAAGATGCACACTGTTTTCAATGCATTTCTTGCTAAAAGAGCTAAGACCGTAATGTCTCTGTTGCCGAATGTGCTAGGACGCTATTCAACTCTAATCTAAGAGAGACTCACTAACTTCATGTAGGAACACCGTTACTTTGTCTCCTAACTCATTTTCCTAACAAGACAACCTCAATGATAAGACGCACACTGTTTTCAATGCATTTCTTGCTAAAAGAGCTATGATCGTGATTGTCTCTGTTGCTGAATGAGCTAGGACGCTATTCAACTCTAATCTAGGAGAGACTCACTAACTTCATGTAGAAACACCGTTACTTTGTCTCCTAACTCATTTTCCTAACAAGACAACCTCAATGATAAGACGCACACTGTTTTCAATGCATTTCTCGCTAAAAGAGCTAAGATCGTGAATGTCTCTGTTGCTGAATGAGCTAGGACGCTATTCAACTCTAATCTAGGAGAGACTCACTAACTTCATGTAGGAGCACCGTTAGTTTGTCTCCTAACTCATTTTCCTAACAAGACAACCTCAATGATAAGACGCACACTGTTTTCAATGCATTTCTTGCTAAAAGAGCTAAGATCGTGATTGTCTCTGTTGCTGAATGTGCTAGGAAGCTATTTAACTCTAATCTAAGAGAGACTCACTAACTTCATGTAGGAACACCGTTACTTTGTCTCCTAACTCATTTCCCTAACAAGACAACCTCAATGATAAGACGCACACTGTTTTCAATGCATTTCTTGCTAAAAGAGCTAAGATCGTGATTGTCTCTGTTGCTGAATGAGCTAGGACGCTATTCAACTCTAATCTAGGAGAGACTCACTAACTTCATGTAGGAACACCGTTACTTTGTCTCCTAACTCATTTTCCTAACAAGACAACCTCAATGATAAGACGCACACTGTTTTCAATGCATTTCTTGCTAAAAGAGCTAAGATCGTGATTGTCTCTGTTGCTGAATGAGCTAGGACGCTATTCAACTCTAATCTAGGAGAGACTCACTAACTTCATGTAGGAACACCGTTACTTTGTCTCCTAACTCATTTTCCTAACAAGACAACCTCAATGATAAGACGCACACTGTTTTCAATGCATTTCTTGCTAAAAGAGCTAAGATCGAGATTGTCTCTGTTGCTGAATTTGCTAGGACGCTATTCAACTCTAATCTAGGAGAGACTCACTAACGTCATGTAGGAACACCGTTACTTTGTCTCCTAACTCATTTTCCTAACAAGACAACCTCAATGATAAGACGCACACTGTTTTCAATGCATTTCTTGCTAAAAGAGCTATGATCGTGATTGTCTCTGTTGCTGAATGAGCTAGGACGCTATTCACCTCTAATCTAAGAGAGACTCACTAACTTCAAGTAGGAACACTGTTACTTTGTCTCCTGACTCATTTTCCTAACAAGAGAACCTCAATGATAAGACGCACACTGTTTTCAATGCATTTCTTGCTAAAAGAGCTAAGATCGTGATTGTCTCTGTTGCTGAATGAGCTAGGACGCTATTCAACTCTAATCTAGGAGAGACTCACTAACTTCATGTAGGAACACCGTTACTTTGTCTCCTAACTCATTTCCCTAACAAGACATCCTCAATGATAAGACGCACACTGTTTTCAATGCATTTCTTGCTAAAAGAGCTAAGATCGTGATTGTCTCTGTTGCTGAATGTGCTAGGACGCTATTCAACTCAAATCTAAGAGATACTCACTAACTTCATGTAGGAACACCGTTACTTTGTCTCCTAACTCATTTTTCTAACAAGACAACCTCAATGATAAGACGCACACTGTTTTCAATGCATTTCTCGCTAAAAGAGCTAAGATCGTGATTGTCTCTGTTGCTGAATGAGCTAGGACGCTATTCAACTCTAATCTAGGAGAGACTCACTAACTTCATGTAGGAACACCGTTAGTTTGTCTCCTAACTCATTTTCCTAACAAGACAACCTCAATGATAAGACGCAAACTGTTTTCAATGCATTTCTTGCTAAAAGAGCTAAGATCGTGATTGTCTCTGTTGCTGAATGTGCTAGGACGCTATTCAACTCTAATCTAGGAGAGACTCACTAACTTCATGTAGGAACAGCGTTACTTTGTCTCCTAACTCATTTTCCTAACAAGACAACCTCAATGACAAGACACACACTGTTTTCAATGCATTTCTTGCTAAAAGAGCTAAGATCGTGATTGTCTCTGTTGCTGAATGAGCTAGGACGCTATTCAACTCAAATCTAGGAGAGACTCACTAACTTCATGTAGGAACACTGTTACTTTGTCTCCTAACTCATTTTCCTAACAAGACAACCTCAATGATAAGACGCACACTGTTTTCAATGCATTTCTTGCTAAAAGAGCTAAGATCGTGATTGTCTCTGTTGCTGAATGAGCTAGGACGCTATTCAACTCTAATATAAGAGAAACTCACTAACTTCAAGTAGGAACACTGTTTTTTTGTCTCCTGACTCATTTTCCTAACAAGACAACCTCAATGATAAGACGCACACTGTTTTCAATGCATTTCTTGCTAAAAGAGCTAAGATCGTGATTGTCTCTGTTGCTGAATGTGCTAGGACGCTATTCAACTCTAATCTAAGAGAGACTCACTAACTTCATGTAGGAACACCGTTACTTTGCCTCCTAACTCATTTTCCTAACAAGACAACCTCAATGATAAGACGCACACTGTTTTCAATGCATTTCTTGCTAAAAGAGCTAAGATCGTGATAGTCTCTGTTGCTGAATGAGCTAGGACGCTATTCAACTCTAATCTAGGAGAGACTCACTAACTTCATGTAGGAACACCGTTACTTTGTCTCCTAACTCATTTTCCTAACAAGACAACCTCAATGATAAGACGCACACTGTTTTCAATGCATTTCTTGCTAAAAGAGCTAAGATCGTGATTGTCTCTGTTGCTGAATGAGCTAGGACGCTATTCAACTCTAATATAAGAGAAACTTACTAACTTCATGTAGGAACACCGTTACTTTGTCTCCTAACTCATTTTCCTAACAAGACAACCTCAATGATAAGACGCACACTGTTTTCAATGCATTTCTTGCTAAAAGAGCTAAGATCGTGATTGTCTCTGTTGCTGAATGAGCTAGGACGCTATTCAACTCTAATCTAGGAGAGACTCACTAACGTCATGTAGGAACACCGTTACTTTGTCTCCTAACTCATTTTCCTAACAAGACAACCTCAATGATAAGACGCACACTGTTTTCAATGCATTTCTTGCTAAAAGAGCTATGATCGTGATTGTCTCTGTTGCTGAATGAGCTAGGACGCTATTCAACTCTAATCTAGGAGAGACTCACTAACTTCATGTAGGAACACCGTTACTTTGTCTCCTAACTCATTTTCCTAACAAGACAACCTCAATGATAAGACGCACACTGTTTTCAATGCATTTCTTGCTAAAAGAGCTAAGATCGTGATTGTCTCTGTTGCTGAATGAGCTAGGACGCTATTCAACTCTAATCTAGGAGAGACTCACTAACGTCATGTAGGAACACCGTTACTTTGTCTCCTAACTCATTTTCCTAACAAGACAACCTCAATGATAAGACGCACACTGTTTTCAATGCATTTCTTGCTAAAAGAGCTAAGATCGTGATTGTCTCTGTTGCTGAATGTGCTAGGAAGCTATTTAACTCTAATCTAAGAGAGACTCACTAACTTCATGTAGGAACACCGTTACTTTGTCTCCTAACTCATTTCCCTAACAAGACAACCTCAATGATAAGACGCACACTGTTTTCAATGCATTTCTTGCTAAAAGAGCTAAGATCGTGATTGTCTCTGTTGCTGAATGAGCTAGGACGCTATTCAACTCTAATCTAGGAGAGACTCACTAACTTCATGTAGGAACACCGTTACTTTGTCTCCTAACTCATTTTCCTAACAAGACAACCTCAATGATAAGACGCACACTGTTTTCAATGCATTTCTTGCTAAAAGAGCTAAGATCGTGATTGTCTCTGTTGCTGAATGAGCTAGGACGCTATTCAACTCTAATCTAGGAGAGACTCACTAACTTCATGTAGGAACACCGTTACTTTGTCTCCTAACTCATTTTCCTAACAAGACAACCTCAATGATAAGACGCACACTGTTTTCAATGCATTTCTTGCTAAAAGAGCTAAGATCGAGATTGTCTCTGTTGCTGAATTTGCTAGGACGCTATTCAACTCTAATCTAGGAGAGACTCACTAACGTCATGTAGGAACACCGTTACTTTGTCTCCTAACTCATTTTCCTAACAAGACAACCTCAATGATAAGACGCACACTGTTTTCAATGCATTTCTTGCTAAAAGAGCTATGATCGTGATTGTCTCTGTTGCTGAATGAGCTAGGACGCTATTCACCTCTAATCTAAGAGAGACTCACTAACTTCAAGTAGGAACACTGTTACTTTGTCTCCTGACTCATTTTCCTAACAAGAGAACCTCATGATAAGACGCACACTGTTTTCAATGCATTTCTTGCTAAAAGAGCTAAGATCGTGATTGTCTCTGTTGCTGAATGAGCTAGGACGCTATTCAACTCTAATCTAGGAGAGACTCACTAACTTCATGTAGGAACACCGTTACTTTGTCTCCTAACTCATTTCCCTAACAAGACATCCTCAATGATAAGACGCACACTGTTTTCAATGCATTTCTTGCTAAAAGAGCTAAGATCGTGATTGTCTCTGTTGCTGAATGAGCTAGGACGCTATTCAACTCTAATCTAGGAGAGACTCACTAACTTCATGTAGGAACACCGTTACTTTGTCTCCTAACTCATTTTCCTAACAAGACAACCTCAATGATAAGACGCACACTGTTTTCAATGCATTTCTTGCTAAAAGAGCTAAGATCGTGATTGTCTCTGTTGCTGAATGTGCTAGGACGCTATTCAACTCAAATCTAAGAGATACTCACTAACTTCATGTAGGAACACCGTTACTTTGTCTCCTAACTCATTTTTCTAACAAGACAACCTCAATGATAAGACGCACACTGTTTTCAATGCATTTCTCGCTAAAAGAGCTAAGATCGTGATTGTCTCTGTTGCTGAATGAGCTAGGACGCTATTCAACTCTAATCTAGGAGAGACTCACTAACTTCATGTAGGAACACCGTTAGTTTGTCTCCTAACTCATTTTCCTAACAAGACAACCTCAATGATAAGACGCACACTGTTTTCAATGCATTTCTTGCTAAAAGAGCTAAGATCGTGATTGTCTCTGTTGCTGAATGTGCTAGGACGCTATTCAACTCTAATCTAGGAGAGACTCACTAACTTCATGTAGGAACAGCGTTACTTTGTCTCCTAACTCATTTTCCTAACAAGACAACCTCAATGACAAGACGAACACTGTTTTCAATGCATTTCTTGCTAAAAGAGCTAAGATCGTGATTGTCTCTTTTGCTGAATGAGCTAGGACGCTATTCAACTCAAATCTAGGAGAGACTCACTAACTTCATGTAGGAACACCGTTACTTTGTCTCCTAACTCATTTTCCTAACAAGACAACCTCAATGATAAGACGCACACTGTTTTCAATGCATTTCTTGCTAAAAGAGCTAAGATCGTGATTGTCTCTGTTGCTGAATGAGCTAGGACGCTATTCAACTCTAATCTAGGAGAGACTCACTAACTTCATGTAGGAACACCGTTACTTTGTCTCCTAACTCATTTTCCTAACAAGACAACCTCAATGATAAGACGCACACTGTTTTCAATGCATTTCTTGCTAAAAGAGCTAAGATCGTGATTGTCTCTGTTGCTGAATGAGCTAGGACGCTATTCAACTCTAATCTAGGAGAGACTCACTAACTTCATGTAGGAACACCGTTACTTTGTCTCCTAACTCATTTTCCTAACAAGACAACCTCAATGATAAGACGCACACTGTTTTCAATGCAGTTCTTGCTAAAAGAGCTAAGATCGAGATTGTCTCTGTTGCTGAATTTGCTAGGACGCTATTCAACTCTAATCTAGGAGAGACTCACTAACGTCATGTAGGAACACCGTTACTTTGTCTCCTAACTCATTTTCCTAACAAGACAACCTCAATGATAAGACGCACACTGTTTTCAATGCATTTCTTGCTAAAAGAGCTAAGATCGTGATTGTCTCTGTTGCTGAATGAGCTAGGACGCTATTCAACTCTAATCTAGGAGAGACTCACTAACTTCATGTAGGAACACCGTTACTTTGTCTCCTAACTCATTTTCCTAACAAGACAACCTCAATGATAAGACGCACACTGTTTTCAATGCAGTTCTTGCTAAAAGAGCTAAGATCGAGATTGTCTCTGTTGCTGAATTTGCTAGGACGCTATTCAACTCTAATCTAGGAGAGACTCACTAACGTCATGTAGGAACACCGTTACTTTGTCTCCTAACTCATTTTCCTAACAAGACAACCTCAATGATAAGACGCACACTGTTTTCAATGCATTTCTTGCTAAAAGAGCTATGATCGTGATTGTCTCTGTTGCTGAATGAGCTAGGACGCTATTCACCTCTAATCTAAGAGAGACTCACTAACTTCAAGTAGGAACACTGTTACTTTGTCTCCTGACTCATTTTCCTAACAAGACAACCTCAATGATAAGACGCACACTGTTTTCAATGCATTTCTTGCTAAAAGAGCTAAGATCGTGATTGTCTCTGTTGCTGAATGAGCTAGGACGCTATTCAACTCTAATCTAGGAGAGACTCACTAACTTCATGTAGGAACACCGTTAGTTTGTCTCCTAACTCATTTTCCTAACAAGACAACCTCAATGATAAGACGCACACTGTTTTCAATGCATTTCTTGCTAAAAGAGCTAAGATCGTGATTGTCTCTGTTGCTGAATGTGCTAGGACGCTATTCAACTCTAATCTAGGAGAGACTCACTAACTTCATGTAGGAACAGCGTTACTTTGTCTCCTAACTCATTTTCCTAACAAGACAACCTCAATGACAAGACGCACACTGTTTTCAATGCATTTCTTGCTAAAAGAGCTAAGATCGTGATTGTCTCTGTTGCTGAATGAGCTAGGACGCTATTCAACTCAAATCTAGGAGAGACTCACTAACTTCATGTAGGAACACCGTTACTTTGTCTCCTAACTCATTTTCCTAACAAGACAACCTCAATGATAAGACGCACACTGTTTTCAATGCATTTCTTGCTAAAAGAGCTAAGATCGTGATTGTCTCTGTTGCTGAATGAGCTAGGACGCTATTCAACTCTAATCTAGGAGAGACTCACTAACTTCATGTAGGAACACCGTTACTTTGTCTCCTAACTCATTTTCCTAACAAGACAACCTCAATGATAAGACGCACACTGTTTTCAATGCATTTCTTGCTAAAAGAGCTAAGATCGTGATTGTCTCTGTTGCTGAATGAGCTAGGACGCTATTCAACTCTAATCTAGGAGAGACTCACTAACTTCATGTAGGAACACCGTTACTTTGTCTCCTAACTCATTTTCCTAACAAGACAACCTCAATGATAAGACGCACACTGTTTTCAATGCATTTCTTGCTAAAAGAGCTATGATCGTGATTGTCTCTGTTGCTGAATGAGCTAGGACGCTATTCACCTCTAATCTAAGAGAGACTCACTAACTTCAAGTAGGAACACTGTTACTTTGTCTCCTGACTCATTTTCCTAACAAGACAACCTCAATGATAAGACGCACACTGTTTTCAATGCATTTCTTGCTAAAAGAGCTAAGATCGTGATTGTCTCTGTTGCTGAATGAGCTAGGACGCTATTCAACTCTAATCTAGGAGAGACTCACTAACTTCATGTAGGAACACCGTTACTTTGTCTCCTAACTCATTTTCCTAACAAGACAACCTCAATGATAAGACGCACACTGTTTTCAAAGCATTTCTTGCTAAAAGAGCTAGGATCCTGATTGTCTCCGTTGCTGAATGAGCTAGGACGCTATTCAACTCTAAACTAAGAGAGACTCACTAACTTCATGTAGGAACACCGTTACTTTGTCTCCTAACTCATTTCCCTAACAAGACAACCTCAATGATAAGACGCACACTGTTTTCAATGCATTTCTTGCTAAAAGAGCTAAGATCGTGATTGTCTCTGTTGCTGAATGAGCTAGGACGCTATTCAACTCTAATCTTGGAGAGACTCACTAACTTCATGTAGGAACACCGTTAGTTTGTCTCCTAACTCATTTTCCTAACAAGACAACCTCAATGATAAGACGCACACTGTTTTCAATGCATTTCTTGCTAAAAGAGCTAAGATCGTGATTGTCTCTGTTGCTGAATGAGCTAGGACGCTATTCAACTCTAATCTAGGAGAGACTCACTAACTTCATGTAGGAACACCGTTACTTTGTCTCCTAACTCATTTCCCTAACAAGACAACCTCAATGATAAGACGCACACTGTTTTCAATGCATTTCTTGCTAAAAGAGCTAAGATCGTGATTGTCTCTGTTGCTGAATGTGCTAGGACGCTATTCAACTCTAATCTAGGAGAGACTCACTAACGTCATGTAGGAACACCGTTACTTTGTCTCCTAACTCATTTTCCTAACAAGACAACCTCAATGATAAGACGCACACTGTTTTCAAAGCATTTCTTGCTAAAAGAGCTATGATCGTGATTGTCTCTGTTGCTGAATGAGCTAGGACGCTATTCAACTCTAATCTAAGAGAGACTCACTAACTTCATGTAGGAACACCGTTACTTTGTCTCCTAACTCATTTCCCTAACAAGACTACCTCAATGATAAGACGCACACTGTTTTCAATGCATTTCTTGCTAAAAGAGCTAAGATCGTGATTGTCTCTGTTGCTGAATGAGCTAGGGCGCTATTCAACTCTAATCTAGGAGAGACTCACTAACTTCATGTAGGAACACCGTTACTTTGTCTCCTAACTCATTTTCCTAACAAGACAACCTCAATGATAAGACGCACACTGTTTTCAATGCATTTCTTGCTAAAAGAGCTAAGATCGTGATTGTCTCTGTTGCTGAATGTGCTAGGACGCTATTCAACTCTAATCTAGGAGAGACTCACTAACTTCATGTAGGAACACCGTTACTTTGTCTCCTAACTCATTTTCCTAACAAGACAACCTCAATGATAAGATGCACACTGTTTTCAATGCATTTCTTGCTAAAAGAGCTAAGACCGTAATGTCTCTGTTGCCGAATGTGCTAGGACGCTATTCAACTCTAATCTGAGAGAGACTCACTAACTTCATGTAGGAACACCGTTACTTTGTCTCCTAACTCATTTTCCTAACAAGACAACCTCAATGATAAGACGCACACTGTTTTCAATGCATTTCTTGCTAAAAGAGCTAAGATCGAGATTGTCTCTGTTGCTGAATTTGCTAGGACGCTGTTCAACTCTAATCTAGGAGAGACTCACTAACGTCATGTAGGAACACCGTTACTTTGTCTCCTAACTCATTTTCCTAACAAGACAACCTCAATGATAAGACGCACACTGTTTTCAATGCATTTCTTGCTAAAAGAGCTAAGATCGTGATTGTCTCTGTTGCTGAATGAGCTAGGACGCTATTCAACTCTAATCTAGGAGAGACTCACTAACTTCATGTAGGAACACCGTTACTTTGTCTCCTAACTCATTTTCTTAACAAGACAACCTCAATGATAAGACGCACACTGTTTTCAATGCATTTCTTGCTAAAAGAGCTAAGATCGAGATTGTCTCTGTTGCTGAATTTGCTAGGACGCTATTCAACTCTAATCTAGGAGAGACTCACTAACGTCATGTAGGAACACCGTTACTTTGTCTCCTAACTCATTTTCCTAACAAGACAACCTCAATGATAAGACGCACACTGTTTTCAATGCATTTCTTGCTAAAAGAGCTATGATCGTGATTGTCTCTGTTGCTGAATGAGCTAGGACGCTATTCACCTCTAATCTAAGAGAGACTCACTAACTTCAAGTAGGAACACTGTTACTTTGTCTCCTGACTCATTTTCCTAACAAGACAACCTCAATGATAAGACGCACACTGTTTTCAATGCATTTCTTGCTAAAAGAGCTAAGATCGTGATTGTCTCTGTTGCTGAATGAGCTAGGACGCTATTCAACTCTAATCTAGGAGAGACTCACTAACTTCATGTAGGAACACCGTTACTTTGTCTCCTAACTCATTTCCCTAACAAGACAACCTCAATGATAAGACGCACACTGTTTTCAATGCATTTCTTGCTAAAAGAGCTAAGATCGTGATTGTCTCTGTTGCTGAATGTGCTAGGACGCTATTCAACTCTAATCTAAGAGAGACTCACTAACTTCATGTAGGAACACCGTTACTTTGCCTCCTAACTCATTTTCCTAACAAGACAACCTCAATGATAAGACGCACACTGTTTTCAATGCATTTCTTGCTAAAAGAGCTAAGATCGTGATTGTCTCTGTTGCTGAATGAGCTAGGACGCTATTCAACTCAAATCTAGGAGAGACTCACTAACTTCATGTAGGAACACCGTTACTTTGTCTCCTAACTCATTTTCCTAACAAGACAACCTCAATGATAAGACGCACACTGTTTTCAATGCATTTCTTGCTAAAAGAGCTAAGACCGTAATGTCTCTGTTGCCGAATGTGCTAGGACGCTATTCAACTCTAATCTAAGAGAGACTCACTAACTTCATGTAGGAACACCGTTACTTTGTCTCCTAACTCATTTCTCTAACAAGACAACCTCAATGATAAGACGCACACTGTTTTCAATGCATTTCTTGCTAAAAGAGCTAAGATCGTGATTGTCTCTGTTGCTGAATGAGCTAGGACGCTATTCAACTCAAATCTAGGAGAGACTCACTAACTTCATGTAGGAACACCGTTACTTTGTCTCCTAACTCATTTTCCTAACAAGACAACCTCAATGATAAGACGCTCACTGTTTTCAATGCATTTCTTGCTAAAAGAGCTAAGATAGTGATTGTCTCTGTTGCTGAATGAGCTAGGACGCTATTCAACTCAAATCTAGGAGAGACTCACTAACTTCATGTAGGAACACCGTTACTTTGTCTCCTAACTCATTTTCCTAACAAGACAACCTCAATGATAAGACGCACACTGTTTTCAATGCATTTCTTGCTAAAAGAGCTAAGATCGTGATTGTCTCTGTTGCTGAATGAGCTAGTACGCTATTGAACTCTAATCTAGGAGAGACTCACTAACTTCATGTAGGAACACCGTTACTTTGTCTCCTAACTCATTTCCCTAACAAGACAACCTCAATGATAAGACGCACACTGTTTTCAATGCATTTCTTGCTAAAAGAGCTAAGATCGTGATTGTCTCTGTTGCTGAATGAGCTAGGACGTTATTCAACTCTAATCTAGGAGAGACTCACTAACTTCATGTAGGAACACCGTTAGTTTGTCTCCTAACTCATTTTCCTAACAAGACAACCTCAATGATAAGACGCACACTGTTTTCAATGCATTTCTCGCTAAAAGAGCTAAAATCGTGATTGTCTCTGTTGCTGAATGAGCTAGGACGCTATTCAACTCTAATCTAGGAGAGACTCACTAACTTCATGTAGGAACACCGTTACTTTGTCTCCTAACTCCTTTTCCTAACAAGACAACCTCAATGATAAGACGCACACTGTTTTCAATGTATTTCTTGATAAAAGAGCTAAGATCGTGATTGTCTCTGTTGCTGAATGAGCTAGGACGCTATTCAACTCTAATCTAAGAGAGACTCACTAACTTCATGTAGGAACACCGTTACTTTGTCTCCTAACTCATTTTCCTAACAAGACAACCTCAATGATAAGACGCACACTGTTTTCAATGCATTTCTTGCTAAAAGAGCTAAGATCGTGATTGTCTCTGTTGCTGAATGAGCTAGGACGCTATTCAACTCTAATCTAGGAGAGACTCACTAACTTCATGTAGGAACACCGTTACTTTGTCTCCTAACTCATTTTCCTAACAAGACAACCTCAATGATAAGACGCACACTGTTTTCAAAGCATTTCTTGCTAAAAGAGCTAGGATCCTGATTGTCTCCGTTGCTGAATGAGCTAGGACGCTATTCACCTCTAATCTAAGAGAGACTCACTAACTTCAAGTAGGAACACTGTTACTTTGTCTCCTGACTCATTTTCCTAACAAGACAACCTCAATGATAAGACGCACATTGTTTTCAATGCATTTCTTGCTAAAAGAGCTAAGATCGTGATTGTCTCTGTTGCTGAATGTGCTAGGACGCTATTCAACTCTAAACTAAGAGAGACTCACTAACTTCATGTAGGAACACCGTTACTTTGTCTCCTAACTCATTTTCCTAACAAGACAACCTCAATGATAAGACGCACACTGTTTTCAATGCATTTCTTGCTAAAAGAGCTAAGATCGTGATTGTCTCTGTTGCTGAATGAGCTAGGACGCTATTCAACTCTAATCTAGGAGAGACTCACTAACTTCATGTAGGAACACCGTTACTTTGTCTCCTAACTCATTTTCCTAACAAGACAACCTCAATGATAAGACGCACACTGTTTTCAATGCATTTCTTGCTAAAAGAGCTAAGATCGAGATTGTCTCTGTTGCTGAATTTGCTAGGACGCTATTCAACTCTAATCTAGGAGAGACTCACTAACGTCATGTAGGAACACCGTTACTTTGTCTCCTAACTCATTTTCCTAACAAGACAACCTCAATGATAAGACGCACACTGTTTTCAATGCATTTCTTGCTAAAAGAGCTATGATCGTGATTGTCTCTGTTGCTGAATGAGCTAGGACGCTATTCACCTCTAATCTAAGAGAGACTCACTAACTTCAAGTAGGAACACTGTTACTTTGTCTCCTGACTCATTTTCCTAACAAGAGAACCTCAATGATAAGACGCACACTGTTTTCAATGCATTTCTTGCTAAAAGAGCTAAGATCGTGATTGTCTCTGTTGCTGAATGAGCTAGGACGCTATTCAACTCTAATCTAGGAGAGACTCACTAACTTCATGTAGGAACACCGTTACTTTGTCTCCTAACTCATTTCCCTAACAAGACATCCTCAATGATAAGACGCACACTGTTTTCAATGCATTTCTTGCTAAAAGAGCTAAGATCGTGATTGTCTCTGTTGCTGAATGAGCTAGGACGCTATTCAACTCTAATCTAGGAGAGACTCACTAACTTCATGTAGGAACACCGTTACTTTGTCTCCTAACTCATTTTCCTAACAAGACAACCTCAATGATAAGACGCACACTGTTTTCAATGCATTTCTTGCTAAAAGAGCTAAGATCGTGATTGTCTCTGTTGCTGAATGTGCTAGGACGCTATTCAACTCAAATCTAAGAGATACTCACTAACTTCATGTAGGAACACCGTTACTTTGTCTCCTAACTCATTTTTCTAACAAGACAACCTCAATGATAAGACGCACACTGTTTTCAATGCATTTCTCGCTAAAAGAGCTAAGATCGTGATTGTCTCTGTTGCTGAATGAGCTAGGACGCTATTCAACTCTAATCTAGGAGAGACTCACTAACTTCATGTAGGAACACCGTTAGTTTGTCTCCTAACTCATTTTCCTAACAAGACAACCTCAATGATAAGACGCACACTGTTTTCAATGCATTTCTTGCTAAAAGAGCTAAGATCGTGATTGTCTCTGTTGCTGAATGTGCTAGGACGCTATTCAACTCTAATCTAGGAGAGACTCACTAACTTCATGTAGGAACAGCGTTACTTTGTCTCCTAACTCATTTTCCTAACAAGACAACCTCAATGACAAGACGCACACTGTTTTCAATGCATTTCTTGCTAAAAGAGCTAAGATCGTGATTGTCTCTGTTGCTGAATGAGCTAGGACGCTATTCAACTCAAATCTAGGAGAGACTCACTAACTTCATGTAGGAACACCGTTACTTTGTCTCCTAACTCATTTTCCTAACAAGACAACCTCAATGATAAGACGCACACTGTTTTCAATGCATTTCTTGCTAAAAGAGCTAAGATCGTGATTGTCTCTGTTGCTGAATGAGCTAGGACGCTATTCAACTCTAATCTAGGAGAGACTCACTAACTTCATGTAGGAACACCGTTACTTTGTCTCCTAACTCATTTTCCTAACAAGACAACCTCAATGATAAGACGCACACTGTTTTCAATGCATTTCTTGCTAAAAGAGCTAAGATCGTGATTGTCTCTGTTGCTGAATGAGCTAGGACGCTATTCAACTCTAATCTAGGAGAGACTCACTAACTTCATGTAGGAACACCGTTACTTTGTCTCCTAACTCATTTTCCTAACAAGACAACCTCAATGATAAGACGCACACTGTTTTCAATGCAGTTCTTGCTAAAAGAGCTAAGATCGAGATTGTCTCTGTTGCTGAATTTGCTAGGACGCTATTCAACTCTAATCTAGGAGAGACTCACTAACGTCATGTAGGAACACCGTTACTTTGTCTCCTAACTCATTTTCCTAACAAGACAACCTCAATGATAAGACGCACACTGTTTTCAATGCATTTCTTGCTAAAAGAGCTATGATCGTGATTGTCTCTGTTGCTGAATGAGCTAGGACGCTATTCACCTCTAATCTAAGAGAGACTCACTAACTTCAAGTAGGAACACTGTTACTTTGTCTCCTGACTCATTTTCCTAACAAGACAACCTCAATGATAAGACGCACACTGTTTTCAATGCATTTCTTGCTAAAAGAGCTAAGATCGTGATTGTCTCTGTTGCTGAATGAGCTAGGACGCTATTCAACTCTAATCTAGGAGAGACTCACTAACTTCATGTAGGAACACCGTTACTTTGTCTCCTAACTCATTTTCCTAACAAGACAACCTCAATGATAAGACGCACACTGTTTTCAATGCATTTCTTGCTAAAAGAGCTAAGATCGTGATTGTCTCTGTTGCTGAATGAGCTAGGACGCTATTCAACTCTAATCTTGGAGAGACTCACTAACTTCATGTAGGAACACCGTTAGTTTGTCTCCTAACTCATTTTCCTAACAAGACAACCTCAATGATAAGACGCACACTGTTTTCAATGCATTTCTTGCTAAAAGAGCTAAGATCGTGATTGTCTCTGTTGCTGAATGAGCTAGGACGCTATTCAACTCTAATCTAGGAGAGACTCACTAACTTCATGTAGGAACACCGTTACTTTGTCTCCTAACTCATTTCCCTAACAAGACAACCTCAATGATAAGACGCACACTGTTTTCAATGCATTTCTTGCTAAAAGAGCTAAGATCGTGATTGTCTCTGTTGCTGAATGTGCTAGGACGCTATTCAACTCTAATCTAGGAGAGACTCACTAACGTCATGTAGGAACACCGTTACTTTGTCTCCTAACTCATTTTCCTAACAAGACAACCTCAATGATAAGACGCACACTGTTTTCAATGCATTTCTTGCTAAAAGAGCTATGATCGTGATTGTCTCTGTTGCTGAATGAGCTAGGACGCTATTCAACTCTAATCTAGGAGAGACTCACTAACTTCATGTAGGAACACCGTTATTTTGCCTCCTAACTCATTTTCCTAACAAGACAACCTCAATGATAAGACGCACACTGTTCTCAATGCATTTCTTGCTAAAAGAGCTAGGATCGTGATTGTCTCCGTTGCTGAATGAGCTAGGACGCTATTCACCTCTAATCTAAGAGAGACTCACTAACTTCAAGTAGGAACACTGTTACTTTGTCTCCTGACTCATTTTCCTAACAAGACAACCTCAATGATAAGACGCACACTGTTTTCAATGCATTTCTTGCTAAAAGAGCTAAGACCGTAATGTCTCTGTTGCCGAATGTGCTAGGACGCTATTCAACTCTAATCTAAGAGAGACTCACTAACTTCATGTAGGAACACCGTTACTTTCTCTCCTAACTCATTTTCCTAACAAGACAACCTCAATGATAAGACGCACACTGTTTTCAATGCATTTCTTGCTAAAAGAGCTATGATCGTGATTGTCTCTGTTGCTGAATGAGCTAGGACGCTATTCAACTCTAATCTAGGAGAGACTCACTAACTTCATGTAGAAACACCGTTACTTTGTCTCCTAACTCATTTTCCTAACAAGACAACCTCAATGATGAGACGCACACTGTTTTCAATGCATTTCTCGCTAAAAGAGCTAAGATCGTGATTGTCTCTGTTGCTGAATGAGCTAGGACGCTATTCAACTCTAATCTAGGAGAGACTCACTAACTTCATGTAGGAGCACCGTTAGTTTGTCTCCTAACTCATTTTCCTAACAAGACAACCTCAATGATAAGACGCACACTGTTTTCAATGCATTTCTTGCTAAAAGAGCTAAGATCGTGATTGTCTCTGTTGCTGAATGTGCTAGGAAGCTATTTAACTCTAATCTAAGAGAGACTCACTAACTTCATGTAGGAACACCGTTACTTTGTCTCCTAACTCATTTCCCTAACAAGACAACCTCAATGATAAGACGCACACTGTTTTCAATGCATTTCTTGCTAAAAGAGCTAAGATCGTGATTGTCTCTGTTGCTGAATGAGCTAGGACGCTATTCAACTCTAATCTAGGAGAGACTCACTAACTTCATGTAGGAACACCGTTACTTTGTCTCCTAACTCATTTTCCTAACAAGACAACCTCAATGATAAGACGCACACTGTTTTCAATGCATTTCTTGCTAAAAGAGCTAAGATCGTGATTGTCTCTGTTGCTGAATGAGCTAGGACGCTATTCACCTCTAATCTAAGAGAGACTCACTAACTTCAAGTAGGAACACTGTTACTTTGTCTCCTGACTCATTTTCCTAACAAGACAACCTCAATGATAAGACGCACACTGTTTTCAATGCATTTCTTGCTAAAAGAGCTAAGATCGTGATTGTCTCTGTTGCTGAATGAGCTAGGACGCTATTCAACTCTAATCTAGGAGAGACTCACTAACTTCATGTAGGAACACCGTTACTTTGTCTCCTAACTCATTTCCCTAACAAGACATCCTCAATGATAAGACGCACACTGTTTTCAATGCATTTCTTGCTAAAAGAGCTAAGATCGTGATTGTCTCTGTTGCTGAATGAGCTAGGACGCTATTCAACTCTAATCTAGGAGAGACTCACTAACTTCATGTAGGAACACCGTTACTTTGTCTCCTAACTCATTTTCCTAACAAGACAACCTCAATGATAAGACGCACACTGTTTTCAATGCATTTCTTGCTAAAAGAGCTAAGATCGGGATTGTCTCTGTTGCTGAATGTGCTAGGACGCTATTCAACTCTAATCTAAGAGATACTCACTAACTTCATGTAGGAACACCGTTACTTTGTCTCCTAACTCATTTTTCTAACAAGACAACCTCAATGATAAGACGCACACTGTTTTCAATGCATTTCTCGCTAAAAGAGCTAAGATCGTGATTGTCTCTGTTGCTGAATGAGCTAGGACGCTATTCAACTCTAATCTAGGAGAGACTCACTAACTTCATGTAGGAACACCGTTAGTTTGTCTCCTAACTCATTTTCCTAACAAGACAACCTCAATGATAAGACGCACACTGTTTTCAATGCATTTCTTGCTAAAAGAGCTAAGATCGTGATTGTCTCTGTTGCTGAATGTGCTAGGACGCTATTCAACTCTAATCTAGGAGAGACTCACTAACTTCATGTAGGAACAGCGTTACTTTGTCTCCTAACTCATTTTCCTAACAAGACAACCTCAATGACAAGACGCACACTGTTTTCAATGCATTTCTTGCTAAAAGAGCTAAGATCGTGATTGTCTCTGTTGCTGAATGAGCTAGGACGCTATTCAACTCAAATCTAGGAGAGACTCACTAACTTCATGTAGGAACACCGTTACTTTGTCTCCTAACTCATTTTCCTAACAAGACAACCTCAATGATAAGACGCACACTGTTTTCAATGCATTTCTTGCTAAAAGAGCTAAGATCGTGATTGTCTCTGTTGCTGAATGAGCTAGGACGCTATTCAACTCTAATATAAGAGAAACTCACTAACTTCATGTAGGAACACCGTTACTTTGTCTCCTAACTCATTTTCCTAACAAGACAACCTCAATGATAAGACGCACACTGTTTTCAATGCATTTCTTGCTAAAAGAGCTAAGATCGTGATTGTCTCTGTTGCTGAATGAGCTATGACGCTATTCAACTCTAATCTAGGAGAGACTCACTAACGTCATGTAGGAACACCGTTACTTTGTCTCCTAACTCATTTTCCTAACAAGACAACCTCAATGATAAGACGCACACTGTTTTCAATGCATTTCTTGCTAAAAGAGCTATGATCGTGATTGTCTCTGTTGCTGAATGAGCTATGACGCTATTCAACTCTAATCTAGGAGAGACTCACTAACTTCATGTAGGAACACCGTTATTTTGTCTCCTAACTCATTTTCCTAACAAGACAACCTCAATGATAAGACGCACACTGTTCTCAATGCATTTCTTGCTAAAAGAGCTAGGATCGTGATTGTCTCCGTTGCTGAATGAGCTAGGACGCTATTCACCTCTAATCTAAGAGAGACTCACTAACTTCAAGTAGGAACACTGTTACTTTGTCTCCTAACTCATTTTCCTAACAAGACAACCTCAATGATAAGACGCACACTGTTTTCAATGCATTTCTTGCTAAAAGAGCTATGATCGTGATTGACTCTGTTGCTGAATGAGCTAGGACGCTATTCAACTCTAATCTAGGAGAGACTCACTAACTTCATGTAGGAACACCGTTACTTTGTCTCCTAACTCATTTTCCTAACAAGACAACCTCAATGATAAGACGCACACTGTTTTCAATGCATTTCTTGCTAAAAGAGCTAAGACCGTGATGTCTCTGTTGCTGAATGTGCTAGGACGCTATTCAACTCTAATCTAGGAGAGACTCACTAACTTCATGTAGGAACACCGTTACTTTGTCTCCTAACTCATTTCCCTAACAAGACAACCTCAATGATAAGACGCACACTGTTTTCAATGCATTTCTTGCTAATAGAGCTAAGATCGTGATTGTCTCTGTTGCTGAATGAGCTAGGACGCTATTCAACTCTAATCTAGGAGAGACTCACTAACTTCATGTAGGAACACCGTTACTTTGTCTCCTAACTCATTTTCCTAACAAGACAACCTCAATGATAAGACGCACACTGTTTTCAATGCATTTCTTGCTAAAAGAGCTAAGATCGTGATTGTCTCTGTTGCTGAATGTGCTAGGACGCTATTCAACTCTAATCTAAGAGAGACTCACTAACTTCATGTAGGAACACCGTTACTTTGTCTCCTAACTCATTTCCCTAACAAGACAACCTCAATGATAAGACGCACACTGTTTTCAATGCATTTCTTGCTAAAAGAGCTAAGATCGTGATTGTCTCTGTTGCTGAATGAGCTAGGACGCTATTCAACTCTAATCTAGGAGAGACTCACTAACTTCATGTAGGAACACCGTTACTTTGTCTCCTAACTCATTTTCCTAACAAGACAACCTCAATGATAAGACGCACACTGTTTTCAATGCATTTCTTGCTAAAAGAGCTAAGATCGTGATTGTCTCTGTTGCTGAATGAGCTAGGACGCTATTCAACTCTAATCTAGGAGAGACTCACGAACTTCATGTAGGAACACCGTTACTTTGTCTCCTAACTCATTTTCCTAACAAGACAACCTCAATGATAAGACGCACACTGTTTTCAATGCATTTCTTGCTAAAAGAGCTAAGATCGAGATTGTCTCTGTTGCTGAATTTGCTAGGACGCTATTCAACTCTAATCTAGGAGAGACTCACTAACGTCATGTAGGAACACCGTTACTTTGTCTCCTAACTCATTTTCCTAACAAGACAACCTCAATGATAAGACGCACACTGTTTTCAATGCATTTCTTGCTAAAAGAGCTATGATCGTGATTGTCTCTGTTGCTGAATGAGCTAGGACGCTATTCACCTCTAATCTAGGAGAGACTCACTAACTTCATGTAGGAACACCGTTACTTTGTCTCCTAACTCATTTCCCTAACAAGACAACCTCAATGATAAGACGCACACTGTTTTCAATGCATTTCTTGCTAAAAGAGCTAAGATCGTGATTGTCTCTGTTGCTGAATGAGCTAGGACGCTATTCAACTCAAATCTAGGAGAGACTCACTAACTTCAAGTAGGAACACTGTTACTTTGTCTCCTGACTCATTTTCCTAACAAGACAACCTCAATGATAAGACGCACACTGTTTTCAATGCATTTCTTGCTAAAAGAGCTAAGATCGTGATTGTCTCTGTTGCTGAATGTGCTAGGACGCTATTCAACTCTAAACTAAGAGAGACTCACTAACTTCATGTAGGAACACCGTTACTTTGTCTCCTAACTCATTTTCCTAACAAGACAACCTCAATGATAAGACGCACACTGTTTTCAATGCATTTCTTGCTAAAAGAGCTAAGATCGTGATTGTCTCTGTTGCTGAATGAGCTAGTACGCTATTGAACTCTAATCTAGGAGAGACTCACTAACTTCATGTAGGAACACCGTTACTTTGTCTCCTAACTCATTTCCCTAACAAGACAACCTCAATGATAAGACGCACACTGTTTTCAATGCATTTCTTGCTAAAAGAGCTAAGATCGTGATTGTCTCTGTTGCTGAATGAGCTAGGACGCTATTCAACTCTAATCTAGGAGAGACTCACTAACTTCATGTAGGAACACCGTTACTTTGTCTCCTAACTCATTTTCCTAACAAGACAACCTCAATGATAAGACGCACACTGTTTTCAAAGCATTTCTTGCTAAAAGAGCTAGGATCCTGATTGTCTCCGTTGCTGAATGAGCTAGGACGCTATTCACCTCTAATCTAAGAGAGACTCACTAACTTCAAGTAGGAACACTGTTACTTTGTCTCCTGACTCATTTTCCTAACAAGACAACCTCAATGATAAGACGCACATTGTTTTCAATGCATTTCTTGCTAAAAGAGCTAAGATCGTGATTGTCTCTGTTGCTGAATGTGCTAGGACGCTATTCAACTCTAAACTAAGAGAGACTCACTAACTTCATGTAGGAACACCGTTACTTTGTCTCCTAACTCATTTCCCTAACAAGACAACCTCAATGATAAGACGCACACTGTTTTCAATGCATTTCTTGCTAAAAGAGCTAAGATCGTGATTGTCTCTGTTGCTGAATGAGCTAGGACGCTATTCAACTCTAATCTAGGAGAGACTCACTAACTTCATGTAGGAACACCGTTACTTTGTCTCCTAACTCATTTTCCTAACAAGACAACCTCAATGATAAGATGCACACTGTTTTCAATGCATTTCTTGCTAAAAGAGCTAAGACCGTAATGTCTCTGTTGCCGAATGTGCTAGGACGCTATTCAACTCTAATCTAAGAGAGACTCACTAACTTCATGTAGGAACACCGTTACTTTGTCTCCTAACTCATTTTCCTAACAAGACAACCTCAATGATAAGACGCACACTGTTTTCAATGCATTTCTTGCTAAAAGAGCTAAGATCGAGATTGTCTCTGTTGCTGAATTTGCTAGGACGCTATTCAACTCTAATCTAGGAGAGACTCACTAACGTCATGTAGGAACACCGTTACTTTGTCTCCTAACTCATTTTCCTAACAAGACAACCTCAATGATAAGACGCACACTGTTTTCAATGCATTTCTTGCTAAAAGAGCTATGATCGTGATTGTCTCTGTTGCTGAATGAGCTAGGACGCTATTCACCTCTAATCTAAGAGAGACTCACTAACTTCAAGTAGGAACACTGTTACTTTGTCTCCTGACTCATTTTCCTAACAAGACAACCTCAATGATAAGACGCACACTGTTTTCAATGCATTTCTTGCTAAAAGAGCTAAGATCGTGATTGTCTCTGTTGCTGAATGAGCTAGGACGCTATTCAACTCTAATCTAGGAGAGACTCACTAACTTCATGTAGGAACACCGTTACTTTGTCTCCTAACTCATTTCCCTAACAAGACATCCTCAATGATAAGACGCACACTGTTTTCAATGCATTTCTTGCTAAAAGAGCTAAGATCGTGATTGTCTCTGTTGCTGAATGAGCTAGGACGCTATTCAACTCTACTCTAGGAGAGACTCACTAACTTCATGTAGGAACACCGTTACTTTGTCTCCTAACTCATTTTCCTAACAAGACAACCTCAATGATAAGACGCACACTGTTTTCAATGCATTTCTTGCTAAAAGAGCTAAGATCGTGATTGTCGATCACTGATTATAGGTCCGGGGGGTGGAGCATGGTGCGTGCAGCGCGCTGCGTGATGTCGTAGCGCGTGCTGCACGTGGCTGGATGCGGGATGCCAAAGCCTGAAGTCGGCCTCCTCTCTCCTCTCTAAAAGAAGCCTTGCCGCGATCGCGATGTGGAGGAAGGCAGTGGTGCACTTTGGATAACGGGCAGACGAGGACAGCGGCCGGCACTTCTCGGTGGTTGACAGCGTGGAGAATTTGTTTGCAGAGATCCGGAGGCTGTGTTGCAGGGCCACGCAGGTACAGCATGAGATGCGATCATATGGGTGCTGTTGCCGAATGCCTGTGTCAGCCCTGAAGGCAAAGTGAAGCTGCTGGAGGAGCCGGACTCTGTATGCTGGGATGTTTGGTGTAAGCCTCTAAGAGGAAATCAGCTGGAGGCTGCCCCGATGCTGACCCGATGTTGAAGAGGAACTGTTTTTTTTTCCTGCCTGGGTAACGTACACAGCATATATAATGGTCTGTATGTGAGCAGAATTTGGTAAAGACGCCGAGGTTAAGGTCTATACCGGCCGAGAACATAGCGGTTGCGGATGTACAGAGAACCCGGACAGGCTGCAGGCTCGGTCTCCAGAAGATTAGTCTCTTGTCAGCAGAAAGAGATCTGGAGGTATTTAACCGCTATCTGATCTACAATCCGGTACAGATTTATCTCTATTTTACATGTTAAAACTCTAGCTGCCGCTCCCTCGCTATTTAGCATAAAGATTACACCACAGCCATAGTGCTATTTAACATCAGACTCTGTGCTACTGCTTCCTAACCACTTAAATGCCAAGAATATAACTTTGCCTCTAACATCATTTAACAGAAAGACTATACTGCTGTCTGCTAACTAATATTGTACCTACGCTACTGTTTTATGTCTATCTAACATCTAACATCCATCTAACATCAAGACTACAACTGCGACCTTATGCTTCTAAATATTGAGTCTATATAACTGCTTTTTCTCTCAACAAACATCAAACCTACGCCGCTGCTTTATTCTCTAGTCATTACTGACTTGATGTAATTGTTGATCTTAAGCTGCTGCTTTTCTGTCGCTTAAATGCCAGGACTATAATAGAGATTCTAACAGCTTATTCTCTCAAACTAACAACAAACCTACGCTGTTGCTCTATTCTCTAGTTATTATTGACTTGATGTAATTGCGGACCTCAAGTTGCTGTTTGTTTTTTTTTTTTTTTTTGTTTTTTTTTTGTTTTTTTTTTGTTTTTTTTTTTTTTTTTTGCCGCTTAATTGCCAAGACTACAATAGAGACTTTAACATCATTGAATAGGAAGGCTATATTACTGCTCTGTTGTTATTTAACAGTGTTTTCTGGTGATTAACGTCACTCTATACTCTTGTTATTAACTGATATTGATATTATTGTTCGGTTGTATTGGTTACCAGGGTACTGAACCTATAGAGGTGTCGCTGTACAACTATAGGCCAGGGTTGTGTCTCTTTTGTTTTGTTTTTTGTTTTTTTTTTCTCTCTCTGTCGTACAGTACCAACAATTTAATTAACAGGGGCTTGCTCCCTCTCTCTTCTCCTCTCGTGGGTGTTATTAATCCTGATTGCCTACTTGGATATACATAATGGGGAGCAAGAGGCAGAACAAAAGTGTCACTAAAGCTAGACTCTCAGATGTAGGCGTCTCCCCGGGAGGGAAAAAAAAAGAAGGCAAGATGGAAAAATACCTACAATCACCAAGCGCCCCTCAAAGTAAGAGCAATAAAAATGGTGAAGGCCATAAAGGGGGCGGAGTCTCGCAACCTGCTGTGGATGATTCTATGGACAAGTCTAGTGCTGAGGAGAATAATGTTGGTAATGAGGAGGGTGAGGTGAATGTATCACTAAAAGATATATCATTGCAAATTACCCAATGTACTGCTGCTGTTGGTAATGTGTTAAAGGAAATAGGTGGCTTGAAAAATGATGTTGGTTTGCTGAGGGAAGACTTTAATAAACTTAGAGGCAGAACTGAGGAGATGGAGGACCGGTTGGGAAAGGTCGAGGATCAAGCATCAGATGTTACAAATCGGTTGAAAGAATTAGAAAAGAGAGAATTGGCAATGCAGCTAAAATTGACTGACTTAGAGAACCGGTCAAGGAGAAACAATTTGAGGATGGTAGGCTTTCCTGAAGGTGTAGAGGGTGAGGACACCACCAAATTCGTCACCGACTGGTTAGTGGCCACCTTTCCGGAGGGGGTTCGCACCGGGGTCTTCTTGGTAGACCGGGCCCACCGAGTTCCAGCCCGGGCACGCCCGGCTGGTGCTCTGCCCAGAAATATATTGGTGAGGCTCCTCTCTCCGAGAGATAGGGATAACATATTGAAGGCCGCTCGCTCTATGAATCAGCTGAAATTTAATAACTCCTCAATCATGATCTTTCCTGATTACCCGCAAGAAATTCAGAAGAAAAGAATTAGTTATGCTAGTTTAAAAAAAAGGCTGAGAGAGAAAGGGGTGGTCTATTCCCTGTCGTACCCTGCCAAATTGAAGGTAATATTTGAAGGGAAAGCCCATTTTTTTGAGGATGTTAAAGAGGCAAATGAATGGGTGGAGAGGGTCATAAAAATCTGAGGCCTCAGGCGGGTGCACACGCTTCAGCTAATAACAATGCTCCAGGATGAGTCCTGAGTTTAAGTACTTAGGGCAATGGGGATGGGGTAGGGGGACAACGGGGGGCGGGGGGGTAAAGGGGGGTGGGTGGGACTCCTTGGCGACTGGTGGCTGGTACCCAGGTTATATGCAAGAGCAGGATAAAGAGAGGACACGCACTCTTCTTATAAAGAAGGGATGATAAAGGTATTATCCTGGAATGTTCGAGGTCTGGGCTGCAGGTTAAAAAGAAAAGCCGTCTTCGATTTATGTCTCTCTTATCAGCCAGATGTAATGTGCCTGCAAGAAACGCATCTGTCCGGGGACAACTCAAGGCAGATGTATAAACCATGGATAAGCCACTACTATCATACTACATTCTCTTCGTATGCTCGCGGAGTTAGTATCTTGATTAGCAAGAGGGCCAGTTTTGTAGAACATGGGATAAGAATAGACCCCTTAGGAAGATATATCATCTTATATGCCTCGCTTAATGGAGTGAGTATAGTATTGGTGGGGATATACCTCCCTCCCGCTGCACCATTAGAAGTACTGGTAAAGATTGTGAATCAACTTCAGGTATATGAGGGGGTCCCAATTTACCTGATGGGAGATTTCAATCGGGTCATAAATGAAAGCCTGGACAGGTTTAAAACTAACCAGGATGGAGTAACATCGGCTAAACAGTCTCCAACCATTTTCGGGAGGCTGATTATAGAGTTGGGCTATAGGGATGTTTGGAGGGAGAGGAACCCTGTTAAAAGGGACTATACTTGTTACTCAAAATCATGTAATTCCCTCTCTCGAATAGACCTGGTCTTGGCTAATGACCCTGGTAGTGACTTGATGACGGGGGTAGCAATAGGGGCAAGAGGCCTTTCAGACCACTCTCCAGTGTGGTTTACAATAAAAAGGAATAATTGCACTGGCATCACTTTTTACAAAGTTAAGCCCTTTTGGTTTAATTTAATAAAAGATTATAAAAACCTAGAAGAGGAAATTGTATTTCTGTGGGATCAGAATATAGAGGGGCAGGATGTAAGGGTGGTGTGGGACACACTAAAGGCGTACCTGAGGGGACTGATTCGGGATCAGGTCCTATTTTATAAAAAAAAGAAGCGCGAGACGATCCAATTGGTAAAAGATAAGGTGCTAAATTTAGAGAATGAATTTGTGCTTAATCCCACAGAAGAGAATAAAAGACAATGGGTAGATGCACAGGAATGTCTTGGGAGATACTGTCTGGAGAAAGCATCATGGGAGCACAAGAGACAGGGCCAAAAAACCATACTGGGGGAGTATTTGTCAATGAAAAGATTAGCGGCCCTGCTAAAATCTCAGAATAAGAGGAACACCCTGGGTGCCATCAAAGGGAGAGATGGAATGTTAATAACAACACAAGAAGGAATTAGGGAGAAGTTTAGGCTCTTTTTTGAGGGTCTGTATTCCTCTGAGTTAATGTTAGGTGAAAAGGAAATAAACGAATCCCTAAAAAGCGTTGCGGTTCCAAAATTATCAATTGAGGAGAGGGGGAGTTTGGAACGTCCTCTTAGCCTGGAAGAGCTGGGTGAGGCCTTGAGGGATCTCCCCAAGGGTAAGGCGGTTGGCTCTGACGGAATTCCACCTGAAGTAATACTGTACTACGCAGACGTCATGCTTCCTCGTTTCTTGGGGGTATTAAACTATTCACTGTTGGCGGGTCAACTACCGCAGTCGATGAGAGAAGCAATTCTAGTCTTAATCCTCAAGGAGGGGAAGTGCCCCACGGATCTGGATGCGTATCGGCCGGTCTCCCTGCTGAACTCCGACTATAAGATCCTAGCTAAAGTGCTCGCAACTAGGTTGCTGAAGGTTGTACGTTCCATTGTACATGAGGATCAGTCGGGATTCATGCCGGGGAGATCGGTCAGAGACAACATCCTGCGGATGTGGTGGTGCATGCAATGCCCGAGTGAAGCATCGGGTACGCGCATGCTGGTCACACTGGACGCGATGAAAGCGTTTGATCGCGTCGAGTGGGAATATATATGGGTAGTTCTGAAAAGAATGGGGTTTGGCACACAATTTATAAATTGGGTGAAACTATTATATAGTGGGGCCCTGGCCAGGGTTAGTATTAACGGCAAAGCGTCTGCTGCCTGGCAGTTATTTAGAGGAACGAGGCAGGGGTGCCCTCTGTCCCCCCTGCTATTTGCAGTGGTACTAGAACCCTTGGCGTGCAGTATAAGAGCAGCTGGGAATATAAGGGGGTTTGTGTGGGGGCAGATAGAGAGAAGAATACAGCTATATGCGGATGATATGCTCCTGTTTTTAGATAATGCTGAGCAGGGCATAAAGGGAGTAGTGGAACTGATAGAAAAATTTGGGTACCTGTCGGGCATTAGAATAAACTGGAGCAAGTCGGCATGCCTACCTTTGGACTCGGCTATGGCTTCTGTGCCTATGGTCGGTCCTCTCCCAGTGTGCGAGAAGATCCGATATCTGGGCATCATAGTCAGCAATAGGCCAGGGGACTATGTCGACCATAATATAAAGCCTCTTATTATTGGGATCAGACAAAAAATTTCGGTGTGGAACAGACTGAATCTCCCGATGGCAGCCAGGGTAGTCATCTTCAAAATGGTAATCCTACCTCAGGTTCTTTTCTTATTCCAGAACAGTCCAATGATTATTCCTAGAAGGATATTTTCTACTCTGGACTCTCTCCTAAGACATTTTTTGTGGGATGGCAAAAACGCTCGTATTAGTTTGAATAAATTGCACGCTTCAATTGACAAGGGTGGCTTAGCCTTACCAGATTTTTATAGCTACTTTGTAGCCGCACAATGGCACAATTTAATAGATTATGATAGGGAAATAGTCAAACTTACACTGAAAAATAAATATAGATGGTTAAATAGTTTTGATATATGGAGCCTACTAGAGACAGCGGTCTTCTTGAAGCTGGACTCTAAGGTAGGATATCCGCTGTTTACACTTATGCAATGGGTGTGGGATAGGGTTAAAAAGCAAAAAAGGGTTAGGGGATACTTAAGAGTGACACCACTATGGGGATTTACTAAATGGAATCCGTTGCACTTAGATTCGATTAATTTTTGGAGTGAGAAAGGGGTATTGTTTGTACACCAGGTAATAGACGAGGATGGACTAAAGTCATTTGAGAAAATGAAGCATGATTTTGAGTTGGGAGACAGAGATTGGTTCTTTTATACTCAGCTCAGGTACGCATTCAGCATCTGTTTAATAGATAAGGACTTCTTGCAAGAAGAGCATCCTGTAAGAGATACATCTGATTCCTTGCACAGAAAGGGTTTGATGTCCAGAATATACAAATTACTGGTCAAAAGTGAGATTGAGCTTCCGGCAAGGGAGTGCTACGTAAAATGGCAGAAAGACATACCTGACCTGACGGAGAAAGAGTGGGCTGACTCACTGTACATGACTAGCAAGCATATTAAGAATATGTCGCATATTATATCCCAGACCTTGATTGTACATAGAGCTCATTTGACTCCGAAGCGGCTAAACTACTTCGGGACAAAAAATGAAGAGAAGTGCCCTAGATGCAACTTGTTTGATGCGGACCTCGTACATATGCTGTGGAGGTGCCCAAAGCTACATCGGTACTGGACGAATATTGTGAACAAACTGCAGAGAGTATTTTGTTGTGAAATTCCACTTGGTATCCAGACTTGTATATTGGGCACGAAAATTGGTATTAAAGGCTTAGCAAGTTGTATCCCAAGTGTACTGAAAGGACTATTGATGGCTAGAATAGTAATTCTAAGACATTGGAAAGACAAAGAGGCACCTAGGGTAGGGAACTGGGAGGGAAGACTCGACACTTTATTCTATGCAGAAAAATATGATGAATATGAAAAGGGTGTAAAAAGAGTTGGAGCGAGGGATAGATGGCTTGATAGACCGAATGAGTAACAACATAAGGAGACATAAGTAAAGAGAGTGGAAGGCTCCCCATGGTATAATTAACCACAATTACTTATGCTCTTGCAACTACACTCACAGTTACGGATCAGAAAGGGACCACCAGTCGCTAGGAGGAGGGGGGTAGGGTGGGGGGAGGAAGAGGGGGTGAAAACATATAAACTCTTTCATTCTTTCTACACTTTTGTATATGTTACAATAAGAATATTTAATTGGGTTCTATGTGAAAGGTAATATCCTGTATTGAGTTATTATATGAAATGTGATATCATGCACAAGGTCATTTTGTGTAAGGTGACATAGTGTGTGGACATGGCACCTATATCTTTTATATATTGTATAACGAATGAATAATAAAGAATTTAAAAAAAAAAAAAAAAAAAAAAGATCGTGATTGTCTCTGTTGCTGAATGTGCTAGGACGCTATTCAACTCTAATCTAAGAGATACTCACTAACTTCATGTAGGAACACCGTTACTTTGTCTCCTAACTCATTTTTCTAACAAGACAACCTCAATGATAAGACGCACACTGTTTTCAATGCATTTCTCGCTAAAAGAGCTAAGATCGTGATTGTCTCTGTTGCTGAATGAGCTAGGACGCTATTCAACTCTAATCTAGGAGAGACTCACTAACTTCATGTAGGAACACCGTTAGTTTGTCTCCTAACTCATTTTCCTAACAAGACAACCTCAATGATAAGACGCACACTGTTTTCAATGCATTTCTTGCTAAAAGAGCTAAGATCGTGATTGTCTCTGTTGCTGAATGTGCTAGGACGCTATTCAACTCTAATCTAGGAGAGACTCACTAACTTCATGTAGGAACAGCGTTACTTTGTCTCCTAACTCATTTTCCTAACAAGACAACCTCAATGACAAGACGCACACTGTTTTCAATGCATTTCTTGCTAAAAGAGCTAAGATCGTGATTGTCTCTGTTGCTGAATGAGCTAGGACGCTATTCAACTCAAATCTAGGAGAGACTCACTAACTTCATGTAGGAACACCGTTACTTTGTCTCCTAACTCATTTTCCTAACAAGACAACCTCAATGATAAGACGCACACTGTTTTCAATGCATTTCTTGCTAAAAGAGCTAAGATCGTGATTGTCTCTGTTGCTGAATGAGCTAGGACGCTATTCAACTCTAATATAAGAGAAACTCACTAACTTCATGTAGGAACACCGTTACTTTGTCTCCTAACTCATTTTCCTAACAAGACAACCTCAATGATAAGACGCACACTGTTTTCAATGCATTTCTTGCTAAAAGAGCTAAGATCGTGATTGTCTCTGTTGCTGAATGAGCTATGACGCTATTCAACTCTAATCTAGGAGAGACTCACTAACGTCATGTAGGAACACCGTTACTTTGTCTCCTAACTCATTTTCCTAACAAGACAACCTCAATGATAAGACGCACACTGTTTTCAATGCATTTCTTGCTAAAAGAGCTATGATCGTGATTGTCTCTGTTGCTGAATGAGCTATGACGCTATTCAACTCTAATCTAGGAGAGACTCACTAACTTCATGTAGGAACACCGTTATTTTGTCTCCTAACTCATTTTCCTAACAAGACAACCTCAATGATAAGACGCACACTGTTCTCAATGCATTTCTTGCTAAAAGAGCTAGGATCGTGATTGTCTCCGTTGCTGAATGAGCTAGGACGCTATTCACCTCTAATCTAAGAGAGACTCACTAACTTCAAGTAGGAACACTGTTACTTTGTCTCCTAACTCATTTTCCTAACCTCAATGATAAGACGCACTTTGTCTCCTAACTCATGTCTCCTACTTTGTCTCCTAACTCATTTTCCTAACAAAACAACCTCAATGATAAGACGCACACTGTTTTCAATGCATTTCTTGCTAAAAGAGCTATGATCGTGATTGTCTCTGTTGCTGAATGAGCTAGGACGCTATTCAACTCTAATCTAGGAGAGACTCACTAACTTCATGTAGGAACACCGTTACTTTGTCTCCTAACTCATTTTCCTAACAAGACAACCTCAATGATAAGACGCACACTGTTTTCAATGCATTTCTTGCTAAAAGAGCTAAGACCGTGATGTCTCTGTTGCTGAATGTGCTAGGACGCTATTCAACTCTAATCTAGGAGAGACTCACTAACTTCATGTAGGAACACCGTTACTTTGTCTCCTAACTCATTTCCCTAACAAGACAACCTCAATGATAAGACGCACACTGTTTTCAATGCATTTCTTGCTAATAGAGCTAAGATCGTGATTGTCTCTGTTGCTGAATGAGCTAGGACGATATTCAACTCTAATCTAGGAGAGACTCACTAACTTCATGTAGAAACACCGTTACTTTGTCTCCTAACTCATTTTCCTAACAAGACAACCTCAATGATAAGACGCACACTGTTTTCAATGCATTTCTCGCTAAAAGAGCTAAGATCGTGATTGTCTCTGTTGCTGAATGAGCTAGGACGCTATTCAACTCTAATCTAGGAGAGACTCACTAACTTCATGTAGGAACACCGTTAGTTTGTCTCCTAACTCATTTTCCTAACAAGACAACCTCAATGATAAGACGCACAGTGTTTTCAATGCATTTCTTGCTAAAAGAGCTAAGATCGTGATTGTCTCTGTTGCTGAATGTGCTAGGACGCTATTCAACTCTAATCTAAGAGAGACTCACTAACTTCATGTAGGAACACCGTTACTTTGTCTCCTAACTCATTTCCCTAACAAGACAACCTCAATGATAAGACGCACACTGTTTTCAATGCATTTCTTGCTAAAAGAGCTAAGATCGTGATTGTCTCTGTTGCTGAATGAGCTAGGACGCTATTCAACTCTACTCTAGGAGAGACTCACTAACTTCATGTAGGAACACCGTTACTTTGTCTCCTAACTCATTTTCCTAACAAGACAACCTCAATGATAAGACGCACACTGTTTTCAATGCATTTCTTGCTAAAAGAGCTAAGATCGTGATTGTCTCTGTTGCTGAATGAGCTAGGACGCTATTCAACTCTAATCTAGGAGAGACTCACGAACTTCATGTAGGAACACCGTTACTTTGTCTCCTAACTCATTTTCCTAACAAGACAACCTCAATGATAAGACGCACACTGTTTTCAATGCATTTCTTGCTAAAAGAGCTAAGATCGAGATTGTCTCTGTTGCTGAATTTGCTAGGACGCTATTCAACTCTAATCTAGGAGAGACTCACTAACGTCATGTAGGAACACCGTTACTTTGTCTCCTAACTCATTTTCCTAACAAGACAACCTCAATGATAAGACGCACACTGTTTTCAATGCATTTCTTGCTAAAAGAGCTATGATCGTGATTGTCTCTGTTGCTGAATGAGCTAGGACGCTATTCACCTCTAATCTAAGAGAGACTCACTAACTTCAAGTAGGAACACTGTTACTTTGTCTCCTGACTCATTTTCCTAACAAGACAACCTCAATGATAAGACGCACACTGTTTTCAATGCATTTCTTGCTAAAAGAGCTAAGATCGTGATTGTCTCTGTTGCTGAATGAGCTAGGACGCTATTCAACTCTAATCTAGGAGAGACTCACTAACTTCATGTAGGAACACCGTTACTTTGTCTCCTAACTCATTTCCCTAACAAGACAACCTCAATGATAAGACGCACACTGTTTTCAATGCATTTCTTGCTAAAAGAGCTAAGATCGTGATTGTCTCTGTTGCTGAATGTGCTAGGACGCTATTCAACTCTAATCTAAGAGAGACTCACTAACTTCATGTAGGAACACCGTTACTTTGCCTCCTAACTCATTTTCCTAACAAGACAACCTCAATGATAAGACGCACACTGTTTTCAATGCATTTCTTGCTAAAAGAGCTTAGATCGTGATTGTCTCTGTTGCTGAATGAGCTAGGACGCTATTCAACTCTAATCTAGGAGAGACTCACTAACTTCATGTAGGAACACCGTTACTTTGTCTCCTAACTCATTTTCCTAACAAGACAACATCAATGATAAGACGCACACTGTTTTCAATGCATTTCTTGCTAAAAGAGCTAAGACTGAGATGTCTCTGTTGCCGAATGTGCTAGGACGCTATTCAACTCTAATCTAAGAGAGACTCACTAACTTCATGTAGGAACACCGTTACTTTGTCTCCTAACTCATTTCTCTAACAAGACAACCTCAATGATAAGACGCACACTGTTTTCAATGCATTTCTTGCTAAAAGAGCTAAGATCGTGATTGTCTCTGTTGCTGAATGAGCTAGGACGCTATTCAACTCAAATCTAGGAGAGACTCACTAACTTCAAGTAGGAACACTGTTACTTTGTCTCCTGACTCATTTTCCTAACAAGACAACCTCAATGATAAGACGCACACTGTTTTCAATGCATTTCTTGCTAAAAGAGCTAAGATCGTGATTGTCTCTGTTGCTGAATGTGCTAGGACGCTATTCAACTCTAAACTAAGAGAGACTCACTAACTTCATGTAGGAACACCGTTACTTTGTCTCCTAACTCATTTTCCTAACAAGACAACCTCAATGATAAGACGCACACTGTTTTCAATGCATTTCTTGCTAAAAGAGCTAAGATCGTGATTGTCTCTGTTGCTGAATGAGCTAGTACGCTATTGAACTCTAATCTAGGAGAGACTCACTAACTTCATGTAGGAACACCGTTACTTTGTCTCCTAACTCATTTCCCTAACAAGACAACCTCAATGATAAGACGCACACTGTTTTCAATGCATTTCTTGCTAAAAGAGCTAAGATCGTGATTGTCTCTGTTGCTGAATGAGCTAGGACGCTATTCAACTCTAATCTAGGAGAGACTCACTAACTTCATGTAGGAACACCGTTAGTTTGTCTCCTAACTCATTTTCCTAACAAGACAACCTCAATGATAAGACGCACACTGTTTTCAATGCATTTCTCGCTAAAAGAGCTAAGATCGTGATTGTCTCTGTTGCTGAATGTGCTAGGACGCTATTCAACTCTAATCTAAGAGACTCACTAACTTCATGTAGGAACACCGTTACTTTGCCTCCTAACTCATTTTCCTAACAAGACAACCTCAATGATAAGACGCACACTGTTTTCAATGCATTTCTTGCTAAAAGAGCTAAGATCGTGATAGTCTCTGTTGCTGAATGAGCTAGGACGCTATTCAACTCTAATCTAGGAGAGACTCACTAACTTCATGTAGGAACACCGTTACTTTGTCTCCTAACTCATTTTCCTAACAAGACAACCTCAATGATAAGACGCACACTGTTTTCAATGCATTTCTTGCTAAAAGAGCTAAGATCGTGATTGTCTCTGTTGCTGAATGTGCTAGGACGCTATTCAACTCTAATCTAAGAGAGACTCACTAACTTCATGTAGGAACACCGTTACTTTGCCTCCTAACTCATTTTCCTAACAAGTCAACCTCAATGATAAGACGCACACTGTTTTCAATGCATTTCTTGCTAAAAGAGCTAAGATCGTGATAGTCTCTGTTGCTGAATGAGCTAGGACGCTATTCAACTCTAATCTAGGAGAGACTCACTAACTTCATGTAGGAACACCGTTACTTTGTCTCCTAACTCATTTCCCTAACAAGACAACCTCAATGATAAGACGCACACTGTTTTCAATGCATTTCTTGCTAAAAGAGCTAAGATCGTGATTGTCTCTGTTGCTGAATGAGCTAGGACGCTATTCAACTCTAATCTAGGAGAGACTCACTAACTTCATGTAGGAACACCGTTAGTTTGTCTCCTAACTCATTTTCCTAACAAGACAACCTCAATGATAAGACGCACACTGTTTTCAATGCATTTCTTGCTAAAAGAGCTAAGATCGTGATTGTCTCTGTTGCTGAATGAGCTAGGACGCTATTCAACTCTAATCTAGGAGAGACTCACTAACTTCATGTAGGAACACCGTTACTTTGTCTCCTAACTCATTTTCCTAACAAGACAACCTCAATGATAAGACGCACACTGTTTTTAATGCATTTCTTGCTAAAAGAGCTATGATCGTGATTGTCTCTGTTGCTGAATGAGCTAGGACGCTATTCAACTCTAATCTAGGAGAGACTCACTAACTTCATGTAGGAACACCGTTACTTTGTCTCCTAACTCATTTTCCTAACAAGACAACCTCAATGATAAGACGCACACTGTTTTCAATGCATTTCTTGCTAAAAGAGCTAAGACCGTGATGTCTCTGTTGCTGAATGTGCTAGGACGCTATTCAACTCTAATCTAAGAGAGACTCACTAACTTCATGTAGGAACACCGTTACTTTGTCTCCTAACTCATTTCCCTAACAAGACAACCTCAATGATAAGAAGCACACTGTTTTCAATGCATTTCTTGCTAATAGAGCTAAGATCGTGATTGTCTCTGTTGCTGAATGAGCTAGGACGCTATTCAACTCTAATCTAGGAGAGACTCACTAACTTCATGTAGAAACACCGTTACTTTGTCTCCTAACTCATTTTCCTAACAAGACAACCTCAATGATAAGACGCACACTGTTTTCAATGCATTTCTCGCTAAAAGAGCTAAGATCGTGATTGTCTCTGTTGCTGAATGAGCTAGGACGCTATTCAACTCTAATCTAGGAGAGACTCACTAACTTCATGTAGGAACACCTTTACTTTGTCTCCTAACTCATTTTCCTAACAAGACAACCTCAATGATAAGACGCACACTGTTTTCAAAGCATTTCTTGCTAAAAGAGCTAGGATCCTGATTGTCTCCGTTGCTGAATGAGCTAGGACGCTATTCACCTCTAATCTAAGAGAGACTCACTAACTTCAAGTAGGAACACTGTTACTTTGTCTCCTGACTCATTTTCCTAACAAGACAACCTCAATGATAAGACGCACATTGTTTTCAATGCATTTCTTGCTAAAAGAGCTAAGATCGTGATTGTCTCTGTTGCTGAATGTGCTAGGACGCTATTCAACTCTAAACTAAGAGAGACTCACTAACTTCATGTAGGAACACCGTTACTTTGTCTCCTAACTCATTTCCCTAACAAGACAACCTCAATGATAAGACGCACACTGTTTTCAATGCATTTCTTGCTAAAAGAGCTAAGATCGTGATTGTCTCTGTTGCTGAATGAGCTAGGACGCTATTCAACTCTAATCTTGGAGAGACTCACTAACTTCATGTAGGAACACCGTTAGTTTGTCTCCTAACTCATTTTCCTAACAAGACAACCTCAATGATAAGACGCACACTGTTTTCAATGCATTTCTTGCTAAAAGAGCTAAGATCGTGATTGTCTCTGTTGCTGAATGTGCTAGGACGCTATTCAACTCTAATCTAAGAGAGACTCACTAACTTCATGTAGGAACACCGTTACTTTGCCTCCTAACTCATTTTCCTAACAAGACAACCTCAATGATAAGACGCACACTGTTTTCAATGCATTTCTTGCTAAAAGAGCTAAGATCGTGATTGTCTCTGTTGCTGAATGAGCTAGGACGCTATTCAACTCTAATCTAGGAGAGACTCACTAACTTCATGTAGGAACACCGTTACTTTGTCTCCTAACTCATTTTCCTAACAAGACAACCTCAATGATAAGACGCACACTGTTTTCAATGCATTTCTTGCTAAAAGAGCTAAGATCGTGATTGTCTCTGTTGCTGAATGAGCTAGTACGCTATTGAACTCTAATCTAGGAGAGACTCACTAACTTCATGTAGGAACACCGTTACTTTGTCTCCTAACTCATTTCCCTAACAAGACAACCTCAATGATAAGACGCACACTGTTTTCAATGCATTTCTTGCTAAAAGAGCTAAGATCGTGATTGTCTCTGTTGCTGAATGAGCTAGGACGCTATTCAACTCTAATCTAGGAGAGACTCACTAACTTCATGTAGGAACACCGTTAGTTTGTCTCCTAACTCATTTTCCTAACAAGACAACCTCAATGATAAGACGCACACTGTTTTCAATGCATTTCTCGCTAAAAGAGCTAAGATCGTGATTGTCTCTGTTGCTGAATGTGCTAGGACGCTTTTCAACTCTAATCTAAGAGACTCACTAACTTCATGTAGGAACACCGTTACTTTGCCTCCTAACTCATTTTCCTAACAAGACAACCTCAATGATAAGACGCACACTGTTTTCAATGCATTTCTTGCTAAAAGAGCTAAGATCGTGATAGTCTCTGTTGCTGAATGAGCTAGGACGCTATTCAACTCTAATCTAGGAGAGACTCACTAACTTCATGTAGGAACACCGTTACTTTGTCTCCTAACTCATTTTCCTAACAAGACAACCTCAATGATAAGACGCACACTGTTTTCAATGCATTTCTTGCTAAAAGAGCTAAGATCGTGATTGTCTCTGTTGCTGAATGTGCTAGGACGCTATTCAACTCTAATCTAAGAGAGACTCACTAACTTCATGTAGGAACACCGTTACTTTGCCTCCTAACTCATTTTCCTAACAAGTCAACCTCAATGATAAGACGCACACTGTTTTCAATGCATTTCTTGCTAAAAGAGCTAAGATCGTGATAGTCTCTGTTGCTGAATGAGCTAGGACGCTATTCAACTCTAATCTAGGAGAGACTCACTAACTTCATGTAGGAACACCGTTACTTTGTCTCCTAACTCATTTTCCTAACAAGACAACCTCAATGATAAGACGCACACTGTTTTCAATGCATTTCTTGCTAAAAGAGCTAAGATCGTGATTGTCTCTGTTGCTGAATGTGCTAGGACGCTATTCAACTCTAATCTAAGAGATACTCACTAACTTCATGTAGGAACACCGTTACTTTGTCTCCTAACTCATTTTTCTAACAAGACAACCTCAATGATAAGACGCACACTGTTTTCAATGCATTTCTCGCTAAAAGAGCTAAGATCGTGATTGTCTCTGTTGCTGAATGAGCTAGGACGCTATTCAACTCTAATCTAGGAGAGACTCACTAACTTCATGTAGGAACACCGTTAGTTTGTCTCCTAACTCATTTTCCTAACAAGACAACCTCAATGATAAGACGCACACTGTTTTCAATGCATTTCTTGCTAAAAGAGCTAAGATCGTGATTGTCTCTGTTGCTGAATGTGCTAGGACGCTATTCAACTCTAATCTAGGAGAGACTCACTAACTTCATGTAGGAACAGCGTTACTTTGTCTCCTAACTCATTTTCCTAACAAGACAACCTCAATGACAAGACGCACACTGTTTTCAATGCATTTCTTGCTAAAAGAGCTAAGATCGTGATTGTCTCTGTTGCTGAATGAGCTAGGACGCTATTCAACTCAAATCTAGGAGAGACTCACTAACTTCATGTAGGAACACCGTTACTTTGTCTCCTAACTCATTTTCCTAACAAGACAACCTCAATGATAAGACGCACACTGTTTTCAATGCATTTCTTGCTAAAAGAGCTAAGATCGTGATTGTCTCTGTTGCTGAATGAGCTAGGACGCTATTCAACTCTAATATAAGAGAAACTCACTAACTTCATGTAGGAACACCGTTACTTTGTCTCCTAACTCATTTTCCTAACAAGACAACCTCAATGATAAGACGCACACTATTTTCAATGCATTTCTTGCTAAAAGAGCTAAGATCGTGATTGTCTCTGTTGCTGAATGAGCTATGACGCTATTCAACTCTAATCTAGGAGAGACTCACTAACGTCATGTAGGAACACCGTTACTTTGTCTCCTAACTCATTTTCCTAACAAGACAACCTCAATGATAAGACGCACACTGTTTTCAATGTATTTCTTGATAAAAGAGCTAAGATCGTGATTGTCTCTGTTGCTGAATGAGCTAGGACGCTATTCAACTCTAATCTAAGAGAGACTCACTAACTTCATGTAGGAACACCGTTACTTTGTCTCCTAACTCATTTTCCTAACAAGACAACCTCAATGATAAGACGCACACTGTTTTCAATGCATTTCTTGCTAAAAGAGCTAAGATCGTGATTGTCTCTGTTGCTGAATGAGCTAGGACGCTATTCAACTCTAATCTAGGAGAGACTCACTAACTTCATGTAGGAACACCGTTACTTTGTCTCCTAACTCATTTTCCTAACAAGACAACCTCAATGATAAGACGCACACTGTTTTCAAAGCATTTCTTGCTAAAAGAGCTAGGATCCTGATTGTCTCCGTTGCTGAATGAGCTAGGACGCTATTCACCTCTAATCTAAGAGAGACTCACTAACTTCAAGTAGGAACACTGTTACTTTGTCTCCTGACTCATTTTCCTAACAAGACAACCTCAATGATAAGACGCACATTGTTTTCAATGCATTTCTTGCTAAAAGAGCTAAGATCGTGATTGTCTCTGTTGCTGAATGTGCTAGGACGCTATTCAACTCTAAACTAAGAGAGACTCACTAACTTCATGTAGGAACACCGTTACTTTGTCTCCTAACTCATTTCCCTAACAAGACAACCTCAATGATAAGACGCACACTGTTTTCAATGCATTTCTTGCTAAAAGAGCTAAGATCGTGATTGTCTCTGTTGCTGAATGAGCTAGGACGCTATTCAACTCTAATCTTGGAGAGACTCACTAACTTCATGTAGGAACACCGTTAGTTTGTCTCCTAACTCATTTTCCTAACAAGACAACCTCAATGATAAGACGCACACTGTTTTCAATGCATTTCTTGCTAAAAGAGCTAAGATCGTGATTGTCTCTGTTGCTGAATGTGCTAGGACGCTATTCAACTCTAATCTAAGAGAGACTCACTAACTTCATGTAGGAACACCGTTACTTTGCCTCCTAACTCATTTTCCTAACAAGACAACCTCAATGATAAGACGCACACTGTTTTCAATGCATTTCTTGCTAAAAGAGCTAAGATCGTGATTGTCTCTGTTGCTGAATGAGCTAGGACGCTATTCAACTCTAATCTAGGAGAGACTCACTAACTTCATGTAGGAACACCGTTACTTTGTCTCCTAACTCATTTTCCTAACAAGACAACCTCAATGATAAGACGCACACTGTTTTCAATGCATTTCTTGCTAAAAGAGCTAAGATCGTGATTGTCTCTGTTGCTGAATGAGCTAGTACGCTATTGAACTCTAATCTAGGAGAGACTCACTAACTTCATGTAGGAACACCGTTACTTTGTCTCCTAACTCATTTCCCTAAGAAGACAACCTCAATGATAAGACGCACACTGTTTTCAATGCATTTCTTGCTAAAAGAGCTAAGATCGTGATTGTCTCTGTTGCTGAATGAGCTAGGACGCTATTCAACTCTAATCTAGGAGAGACTCACTAACTTCATGTAGGAACACCGTTAGTTTGTCTCCTAACTCATTTTCCTAACAAGACAACCTCAATGATAAGACGCACACTGTTTTCAATGCATTTCCCGCTAAAAGAGCTAAAATCGTGATTGTCTCTGTTGCTGAATGAGCTAGGACGCTATTCAACTCTAATCTAGGAGAGACTCACTAACTTCATGTAGGAACACCGTTACTTTGTCTCCTAACTCCTTTTCCTAACAAGACAACCTCAATGATAAGACGCACACTGTTTTCAATGTATTTCTTGATAAAAGAGCTAAGATCGTGATTGTCTCTGTTGCTGAATGAGCTAGGACGCTATTCAACTCTAATCTAAGAGAGACTCACTAACTTCATGTAGGAACACTGTTACTTTGTCTCCTAACTCATTTTCCTAACAAGACAACCTCAATGATAAGACGCACACTGTTTTCAATGCATTTCTTGCTAAAAGAGCTAAGATCGTGATAGTCTCTGTTGCTGAATGAGCTAGGACGCTATTCAACTCTAATCTAGGAGAGACTCACTAACTTCATGTAGGAACACCGTTACTTTGTCTCCTAACTCATTTTCCTAACAAGACAACCTCAATGATAAGACGCACACTGTTTTCAATGCATTTCTTGCTAAAAGAGCTAAGATCGTGATTGTCTCTGTTGCTGAATGTGCTAGGACGCTATTCAACTCTAATCTAAGAGAGACTCACTAACTTCATGTAGGAACACCGTTACTTTGCCTCCTAACTCATTTTCCTAACAAGACAACCTCAATGATAAGACGCACACTGTTTTCAATGCATTTCTTGCTAAAAGAGCTAAGATCGTGATAGTCTCTGTTGCTGAATGAGCTAGGACGCTATTCAACTCTAATCTAGGAGAGACTCACTAACTTCATGTAGGAACACCGTTACTTTGTCTCCTAACTCATTTTCCTAACAAGACAACCTCAATGATAAGACGCACACTGTTTTCAATGCATTTCTTGCTAAAAGAGCTAAGATCGTGATTGTCTCTGTTGCTGAATGTGCTAGGACGCTATTCAACTCTAATCTAAGAGATACTCACTAACTTCATGTAGGAACACCGTTACTTTGTCTCCTAACTCATTTTTCTAACAAGACAACCTCAATGATAAGACGCACACTGTTTTCAATGCATTTCTCGCTAAAAGAGCTAAGATCGTGATTGTCTCTGTTGCTGAATGAGCTAGGACGCTATTCAACTCTAATCTAGGAGAGACTCACTAACTTCATGTAGGAACACCGTTAGTTTGTCTCCTAACTCATTTTCCTAACAAGACAAACTCAATGATAAGACGCACACTGTTTTCAATGCATTTCTTGCTAAAAGAGCTAAGATCGTGATTGTCTCTGTTGCTGAATGAGCTAGGACGCTATTCAACTCTAATCTAGGAGAGACTCACTAACTTCATGTAGGAACACCGTTACTTTGTCTCCTAACTCATTTTCCTAACAAGACAACCTCAATGATAAGACGCACACTGTTTTCAATGCATTTCTTGCTAAAAGAGCTAAGATCGTGATTGTCTCTGTTGCTGAATGTGCTAGGACGCTATTCAACTCTAATCTAAGAGAGACTCACTAACTTCATGTAGGAACACCGTTACTTTGCCTCCTAACTCATTTTCCTAACAAGACAACCTCAATGATAAGACGCACACTGTTTTCAATGCATTTCTTGCTAAAAGAGCTAAGATCGTGATAGTCTCTGTTGCTGAATGAGCTAGGACGCTATTCAACTCTAATCTAGGAGAGACTCACTAACTTCATGTAGGAACACCGTTACTTTGTCTCCTAACTCATTTTCCTAACAAGACAACCTCAATGATAAGACGCACACTGTTTTCAATGCATTTCTTGCTAAAAGAGCTAAGATCGTGATTGTCTCTGTTGCTGAATGTGCTAGGACGCTATTCAACTCTAATCTAAGAGATACTCACTAACTTCATGTAGGAACACCGTTACTTTGTCTCCTAACTCATTTTTCTAACAAGACAACCTCAATGATAAGACGCACACTGTTTTCAATGCATTTCTCGCTAAAAGAGCTAAGATCGTGATTGTCTCTGTTGCTGAATGAGCTAGGACGCTATTCAACTCTAATCTAGGAGAGACTCACTAACTTCATGTAGGAACACCGTTAGTTTGTCTCCTAACTCATTTTCCTAACAAGACAACCTCAATGATAAGACGCACACTGTTTTCAATGCATTTCTTGCTAAAAGAGCTAAGATCGTGATTGTCTCTGTTGCTGAATGTGCTAGGACGCTATTCAACTCTAATCTAGGAGAGACTCACTAACTTCATGTAGGAACAGCGTTACTTTGTCTCCTAACTCATTTTCCTAACAAGACAACCTCAATGACAAGACGCACACTGTTTTCAATGCATTTCTTGCTAAAAGAGCTAAGATCGTGATTGTCTCTGTTGCTGAATGAGCTAGGACGCTATTCAACTCAAATCTAGGAGAGACTCACTAACTTCATGTAGGAACACCGTTACTTTGTCTCCTAACTCATTTTTCTAACAAGACAACCTCAATGATAAGACGCACACTGTTTTCAATGCATTTCTTGCTAAAAGAGCTAAGATCGTGATTGTCTCTGTTGCTGAATGAGCTAGGACGCTATTCAACTCTAATATAAGAGAAACTCACTAACTTCATGTAGGAACACCGTTACTTTGTCTCCTAACTCATTTTCCTAACAAGACAACCTCAATGATAAGACGCACACTATTTTCAATGCATTTCTTGCTAAAAGAGCTAAGATCGTGATTGTCTCTGTTGCTGAATGAGCTATGACGCTATTCAACTCTAATCTAGGAGAGACTCACTAACGTCATGTAGGAACACCGTTACTTTGTCTCCTAACTCATTTTCCTAACAAGACAACCTCAATGATAAGACGCACACTGTTTTCAATGCATTTCTTGCTAAAAGAGCTATGATCGTGATTGTCTCTGTTGCTGAATGAGCTATGACGCTATTCAACTCTAATCTAGGAGAGACTCACTAACTTCATGTAGGAACACCGTTATTTTGTCTCCTAACTCATTTTCCTAACAAGACAACCTCAATGATAAGACGCACACTGTTCTCAATGCATTTCTTGCTAAAAGAGCTAGGATCGTGATTGTCTCCGTTGCTGAATGAGCTAGGACGCTATTCACCTCTAATCTAAGAGAGACTCACTAACTTCAAGTAGGAACTCTGTTACTTTGTCTCCTAACTCATTTTCCTAACAAGACAACCTCAATGATAAGACGCACACTGTTTTCAATGCATTTCTTGCTAAAAGAGCTAAGACCGTGATGTCTCTGTTGCTGAATGTGCTAGGACGCTATTCAACTCTAATCTAAGAGAGACTCACTAACTTCATGTAGGAACACCGTTACTTTGTCTCCTAACTCCTTTTCCTAACAAGACAACCTCAATGATAAGACGCACACTGTTTTCAATGTATTTCTTGATAAAAGAGCTAAGATCGTGATTGTCTCTGTTGCTGAATGAGCTAGGACGCTATTCAACTCTAATCTAAGAGAGACTCACTAACTTCATGTAGGAACACTGTTACTTTGTCTCCTAACTCATTTTCCTAACAAGACAACCTCAATGATAAGACGCACACTGTTTTCAATGCATTTCTTGCTAAAAGAGCTAAGATCGTGATAGTCTCTGTTGCTGAATGAGCTAGGACGCTATTCAACTCTAATCTAGGAGAGACTCACTAACTTCATGTAGGAACACCGTTACTTTGTCTCCTAACTCATTTTCCTAACAAGACAACCTCAATGATAAGACGCACACTGTTTTCAATGCATTTCTTGCTAAAAGAGCTAAGATCGTGATTGTCTCTGTTGCTGAATGTGCTAGGACGCTATTCAACTCTAATCTAAGAGAGACTCACTAACTTCATGTAGGAACACCGTTACTTTGCCTCCTAACTCATTTTCCTAACAAGACAACCTCAATGATAAGACGCACACTGTTTTCAATGCATTTCTTGCTAAAAGAGCTAAGATCGTGATAGTCTCTGTTGCTGAATGAGCTAGGACGCTATTCAACTCTAATCTAGGAGAGACTCACTAACTTCATGTAGGAACACCGTTACTTTGTCTCCTAACTCATTTTCCTAACAAGACAACCTCAATGATAAGACGCACACTGTTTTCAATGCATTTCTTGCTAAAAGAGCTAAGATCGTGATTGTCTCTGTTGCTGAATGTGCTAGGACGCTATTCAACTCTAATCTAAGAGATACTCACTAACTTCATGTAGGAACACCGTTACTTTGTCTCCTAACTCATTTTTCTAACAAGACAACCTCAATGATAAGACGCACACTGTTTTCAATGCATTTCTCGCTAAAAGAGCTAAGATCGTGATTGTCTCTGTTGCTGAATGAGCTAGGACGCTATTCAACTCTAATCTAGGAGAGACTCACTAACTTCATGTAGGAACACCGTTAGTTTGTCTCCTAACTCATTTTCCTAACAAGACAAACTCAATGATAAGACGCACACTGTTTTCAATGCATTTCTTGCTAAAAGAGCTAAGATCGTGATTGTCTCTGTTGCTGAATGAGCTAGGACGCTATTCAACTCTAATCTAGGAGAGACTCACTAACTTCATGTAGGAACACCGTTACTTTGTCTCCTAACTCATTTTCCTAACAAGACAACCTCAATGATAAGACGCACACTGTTTTCAATGCATTTCTTGCTAAAAGAGCTAAGATCGTGATTGTCTCTGTTGCTGAATGTGCTAGGACGCTATTCAACTCTAATCTAAGAGAGACTCACTAACTTCATGTAGGAACACCGTTACTTTGCCTCCTAACTCATTTTCCTAACAAGACAACCTCAATGATAAGACGCACACTGTTTTCAATGCATTTCTTGCTAAAAGAGCTAAGATCGTGATAGTCTCTGTTGCTGAATGAGCTAGGACGCTATTCAACTCTAATCTAGGAGAGACTCACTAACTTCATGTAGGAACACCGTTACTTTGTCTCCTAACTCATTTTCCTAACAAGACAACCTCAATGATAAGACGCACACTGTTTTCAATGCATTTCTTGCTAAAAGAGCTAAGATCGTGATTGTCTCTGTTGCTGAATGTGCTAGGACGCTATTCAACTCTAATCTAAGAGATACTCACTAACTTCATGTAGGAACACCGTTACTTTGTCTCCTAACTCATTTTTCTAACAAGACAACCTCAATGATAAGACGCACACTGTTTTCAATGCATTTCTCGCTAAAAGAGCTAAGATCGTGATTGTCTCTGTTGCTGAATGAGCTAGGACGCTATTCAACTCTAATCTAGGAGAGACTCACTAACTTCATGTAGGAACACCGTTAGTTTGTCTCCTAACTCATTTTCCTAACAAGACAACCTCAATGATAAGACGCACACTGTTTTCAATGCATTTCTTGCTAAAAGAGCTAAGATCGTGATTGTCTCTGTTGCTGAATGTGCTAGGACGCTATTCAACTCTAATCTAGGAGAGACTCACTAACTTCATGTAGGAACAGCGTTACTTTGTCTCCTAACTCATTTTCCTAACAAGACAACCTCAATGACAAGACGCACACTGTTTTCAATGCATTTCTTGCTAAAAGAGCTAAGATCGTGATTGTCTCTGTTGCTGAATGAGCTAGGACGCTATTCAACTCAAATCTAGGAGAGACTCACTAACTTCATGTAGGAACACCGTTACTTTGTCTCCTAACTCATTTTTCTAACAAGACAACCTCAATGATAAGACGCACACTGTTTTCAATGCATTTCTTGCTAAAAGAGCTAAGATCGTGATTGTCTCTGTTGCTGAATGAGCTAGGACGCTATTCAACTCTAATATAAGAGAAACTCACTAACTTCATGTAGGAACACCGTTACTTTGTCTCCTAACTCATTTTCCTAACAAGACAACCTCAATGATAAGACGCACACTATTTTCAATGCATTTCTTGCTAAAAGAGCTAAGATCGTGATTGTCTCTGTTGCTGAATGAGCTATGACGCTATTCAACTCTAATCTAGGAGAGACTCACTAACGTCATGTAGGAACACCGTTACTTTGTCTCCTAACTCATTTTCCTAACAAGACAACCTCAATGATAAGACGCACACTGTTTTCAATGCATTTCTTGCTAAAAGAGCTATGATCGTGATTGTCTCTGTTGCTGAATGAGCTATGACGCTATTCAACTCTAATCTAGGAGAGACTCACTAACTTCATGTAGGAACACCGTTATTTTGTCTCCTAACTCATTTTCCTAACAAGACAACCTCAATGATAAGACGCACACTGTTCTCAATGCATTTCTTGCTAAAAGAGCTAGGATCGTGATTGTCTCCGTTGCTGAATGAGCTAGGACGCTATTCACCTCTAATCTAAGAGAGACTCACTAACTTCAAGTAGGAACTCTGTTACTTTGTCTCCTAACTCATTTTCCTAACAAGACAACCTCAATGATAAGACGCACACTGTTTTCAATGCATTTCTTGCTAAAAGAGCTAAGACCGTGATGTCTCTGTTGCTGAATGTGCTAGGACGCTATTCAACTCTAATCTAAGAGAGACTCACTAACTTCATGTAGGAACACCGTTACTTTGTCTCCTAACTCATTTTCCTAACAAGACAACCTCAATGATAAGACGCACACTGTTTTCAATGCATTTCTTGCTAAAAGAGCTATGATCGTGATTGTCTCTGTTGCTGAATGAGCTAGGACGCTATTCAACTCTAATCTAGGAGAGACTCACTAACTTCATGTAGGAACACCGTTACTTTGTCTCCTAACTCATTTTCCTAACAAGACAACCTCAATGATAAGACGCACACTGTTTTCAATGCATTTCTTGCTAAAAGAGCTAAGACCGTGATGTCTCTGTTGCTGAATGTGCTAGGACGCTATTCAACTCTAATCTAGGAGAGACTCACTAACTTCATGTAGGAACACCGTTACTTTGTCTCCTAACTCATTTCCCTAACAAGACAACCTCAATGATAAGACGCACACTGTTTTCAATGCATTTCTTGCTAAAAGAGCTAAGATCGTGATTGTCTCTGTTGCTGAATGTGCTAGGACGCTATTCAACTCTAATCTAAGAGAGACTCACTAACTTCATGTAGGAACACCGTTACTTTGCCTCCTAACTCATTTTCCTAACAAGACAACCTCAATGATAAGACGCACACTGTTTTCAATGCATTTCTTGCTAAAAGAGCTAAGATCGTGATAGTCTCTGTTGCTGAATGAGCTAGGACGCTATTCAACTCTAATCTTGGAGAGACTCACTAACTTCATGTAGGAACACCGTTAGTTTGTCTCCTAACTCATTTTCCTAACAAGACAACCTCAATGATAAGACGCACACTGTTTTCAATGCATTTCTTGCTAAAAGAGCTAAGATCGTGATTGTCTCTGTTGCTGAATGTGCTAGGACGCTATTCAACTCTAATCTAAGAGAGACTCACTAACTTCATGTAGGAACACCGTTACTTTGCCTCCTAACTCATTTTCCTAACAAGACAACCTCAATGATAAGACGCACACTGTTTTCAATGCATTTCTTGCTAAAAGAGCTAAGATCGTGATTGTCTCTGTTGCTGAATGAGCTAGGACGCTATTCAACTCTAATCTAGGAGAGACTCACTAACTTCATGTAGGAACACCGTTACTTTGTCTCCTAACTCATTTTCCTAACAAGACAACCTCAATGATAAGACGCACACTGTTTTCAATGCATTTCTTGCTAAAAGAGCTAAGATCGTGATTGTCTCTGTTGCTGAATGAGCTAGTACGCTATTGAACTCTAATCTAGGAGAGACTCACTAACTTCATGTAGGAACACCGTTACTTTGTCTCCTAACTCATTTCCCTAACAAGACAACCTCAATGATAAGACGCACACTGTTTTCAATGCATTTCTTGCTAAAAGAGCTAAGATCGTGATTGTCTCTGTTGCTGAATGAGCTAGGACGCTATTCAACTCTAATCTAGGAGAGACTCACTAACTTCATGTAGGAACACCGTTAGTTTGTCTCCTAACTCATTTTCCTAACAAGACAACCTCAATGATAAGACGCACACTGTTTTCAATGCATTTCTCGCTAAAAGAGCTAAAATCGTGATTGTCTCTGTTGCTGAATGAGCTAGGACGCTATTCAACTCTAATCTAGGAGAGACTCACTAACTTCATGTAGGAACACCGTTACTTTGTCTCCTAACTCCTTTTCCTAACAAGACAACCTCAATGATAAGACGCACACTGTTTTCAATGTATTTCTTGATAAAAGAGCTAAGATCGTGATTGTCTCTGTTGCTGAATGAGCTAGGACGCTATTCAACTCTAATCTAGGAGAGACTCACTAACTTCATGTAGGAACACCGTTAGTTTGTCTCCTAACTCATTTTCCTAACAAGACAACCTCAATGATAAGACGCACACTGTTTTCAATGCATTTCTCGCTAAAAGAGCTAAAATCGTGATTGTCTCTGTTGCTGAATGAGCTAGGACGCTATTCAACTCTAATCTAGGAGAGACTCACTAACTTCATGTAGGAACACCGTTACTTTGTCTCCTAACTCCTTTTCCTAACAAGACAACCTCAATGATAAGACGCACACTGTTTTCAATGTATTTCTTGATAAAAGAGCTAAGATCGTGATTGTCTCTGTTGCTGAATGAGCTAGGACGCTATTCAACTCTAATCTAAGAGAGACTCACTAACTTCATGTAGGAACACCGTTACTTTGTCTCCTAACTCATTTTCCTAACAAGACAACCTCAATGATAAGACGCACACTGTTTTCAATGCATTTCTTGCTAAAAGAGCTAAGATCGTGATTGTCTCTGTTGCTGAATGAGCTAGGACGCTATTCAACTCTAATCTAGGAGAGACTCACTAACTTCATGTAGGAACACCGTTACTTTGTCTCCTAACTCATTTTCCTAACAAGACAACCTCAATGATAAGACGCACACTGTTTTCAAAGCATTTCTTGCTAAAAGAGCTATGATCGTGATTGTCTCCGTTGCTGAATGAGCTAGGACGCTATTCACCTCTAATCTAAGAGAGACTCACTAACTTCAAGTAGGAACACTGTTACTTTGTCTCCTGACTCATTTTCCTAACAAGACAACCTCAATGATAAGACGCACACTGTTTTCAATGCATTTCTTGCTAAAAGAGCTAAGATCGTGATTGTCTCTGTTGCTGAATGTGCTAGGACGCTATTCAACTCTAATCTAAGAGAGACTCACTAACTTCATGTAGGAACACCGTTACTTTGCCTCCTAACTCATTTTCCTAACAAGACAACCTCAATGATAAGACGCACACTGTTTTCAATGCATTTCTTGCTAAAAGAGCTAAGATCGTGATAGTCTCTGTTGCTGAATGAGCTAGGACGCTATTCAACTCTAATCTAGGAGAGACTCACTAACTTCATGTAGGAACACCGTTACTTTGTCTCCTAACTCATTTTCCTAACAAGACAACCTCAATGATAAGACGCACACTGTTTTCAATGCATTTCTTGCTAAAAGAGCTAAGATCGTGATTGTCTCTGTTGCTGAATGTGCTAGGACGCTATTCAACTCTAATCTAAGAGAGACTCACTAACTTCATGTAGGAACACCGTTACTTTGCCTCCTAACTCATTTTCCTAACAAGACAACCTCAATGATAAGACGCACACTGTTTTCAATGCATTTCTTGCTAAAAGAGCTAAGATCGTGATAGTCTCTGTTGCTGAATGAGCTAGGACGCTATTCAACTCTAATCTAGGAGAGACTCACTAACTTCATGTAGGAACACCGTTACTTTGTCTCCTAACTCATTTTCCTAACAAGACAACCTCAATGATAAGACGCACACTGTTTTCAATGCATTTCTTGCTAAAAGAGCTAAGATCGTGATTGTCTCTGTTGCTGAATGTGCTAGGACGCTATTCAACTCTAATCTAAGAGATACTCACTAACTTCATGTAGGAACACCGTTACTTTGTCTCCTAACTCATTTTCCTAACAAGACAACCTCAATGATAAGACGCACACTGTTTTCAATGCATTTCTCGCTAAAAGAGCTAAGATCGTGATTGTCTCTGTTGCTGAATGAGCTAGGACGCTATTCAACTCTAATCTAGGAGAGACTCACTAACTTCATGTAGGAACACCGTTAGTTTGTCTCCTAACTCATTTTCCTAACAAGACAACCTCAATGATAAGACGCACACTGTTTTCAATGCATTTCTTGCTAAAAGAGCTAAGATCGTGATTGTCTCTGTTGCTGAATGTGCTAGGACGCTATTCAACTCTAATCTAGGAGAGACTCACTAACTTCATGTAGGAACAGCGTTACTTTGTCTCCTAACTCATTTTCCTAACAAGACAACCTCAATGACAAGACGCACACTGTTTTCAATGCATTTCTTGCTAAAAGAGCTAAGATCGTGATTGTCTCTGTTGCTGAATGAGCTAGGACGCTATTTAACTCAAATCTAGGAGAGACTCACTAACTTCATGTAGGAACACCGTTACTTTGTCTCCTAACTCATTTTCCTAACAAGACAACCTCAATGATAAGACGCACACTGTTTTCAATGCATTTCTTGCTAAAAGAGCTAAGATCGTGATTGTCTCTGTTGCTGAATGAGCTAGGACGCTATTCAACTCTAATATAAGAGAAACTCACTAACTTCATGTAGGAACACCGTTACTTTGTCTCCTAACTCATTTTCCTAACAAGACAACCTCAATGATAAGACGCACACTATTTTCAATGCATTTCTTGCTAAAAGAGCTAAGATCGTGATTGTCTCTGTTGCTGAATGAGCTATGACGCTATTCAACTCTAATCTAGGAGAGACTCACTAACGTCATGTAGGAACACCGTTACTTTGTCTCCTAACTCATTTTCCTAACAAGACAACCTCAATGATAAGACGCACACTGTTTTCAATGCATTTCTTGCTAAAAGAGCTATGATCGTGATTGTCTCTGTTGCTGAATGAGCTATGACGCTATTCAACTCTAATCTAGGAGAGACTCACTAACTTCATGTAGGAACACCGTTATTTTGTCTCCTAACTCATTTTCCTAACAAGACAACCTCAATGATAAGACGCACACTGTTCTCAATGCATTTCTTGCTAAAAGAGCTAGGATCGTGATTGTCTCCGTTGCTGAATGAGCTAGGACGCTATTCACCTCTAATCTAAGAGAGACTCACTAACTTCAAGTAGGAACACTGTTACTTTGTCTCCTAACTCATTTTCCTAACAAGACAACCTCAATGATAAGACGCACACTGTTTTCAATGCATTTCTTGCTAAAAGAGCTAAGACCGTGATGTCTCTGTTGCTGAATGTGCTAGGACGCTATTCAACTCTAATCTAAGAGAGACTCACTAACTTCATGTAGGAACACCGTTACTTTGTCTCCTAACTCATTTTCCTAACAAGACAACCTCAATGATAAGACGCACACTGTTTTCAATGCATTTCTTGCTAAAAGAGCTATGATCGTGATTGTCTCTGTTGCTGAATGAGCTAGGACGCTATTCAACTCTAATCTAGGAGAGACTCACTAACTTCATGTAGGAACACCGTTACTTTGTCTCCTAACTCATTTTCCTAACAAGACAACCTCAATGATAAGACGCACACTGTTTTCAATGCATTTCTTGCTAAAAGAGCTAAGACCGTGATGTCTCTGTTGCTGAATGTGCTAGGACGCTATTCAACTCTAATCTAGGAGAGACTCACTAACTTCATGTAGGAACACCGTTACTTTGTCTCCTAACTCATTTCCCTAACAAGACAACCTCAATGATAAGACGCACACTGTTTTCAATGCATTTCTTGCTAAAAGAGCTAAGATCGTGATTGTCTCTGTTGCTGAATGTGCTAGGACGCTATTCAACTCTAATCTAAGAGAGACTCACTAACTTCATGTAGGAACACCGTTACTTTGCCTCCTAACTCTTTTTCCTAACAAGACAACCTCAATGATAAGACGCACACTTTTTTCAATGCATTTCTTGCTAAAAGAGCTAAGATCGTGATTGTCTCTGTTGCTGAATGTGCTAGGACGCTATTCAACTCTAATCTAAGAGATACTCACTAACTTCATGTAGGAACACCGATACTTTGTCTCCTAACTCATTTTCCTAACAAGACAACCTCAATGATAAGACGCACACTGTTTTCAATGCATTTCTTGCTAAAAGAGCTAAGATCGTGATTGTCTCTGTTGCTGAATGTGCTAGGACGCTATTCAACTCTAATCTAAGAGATACTCACTAACTTCATGTAGGAACACCGTTAATTTGTCTCCTAACTCATTTTTCTAACAAGACAACCTCAATGATAAGACGCACACTGTTTTCAATGCATTTCTCGCTAAAAGAGCTAAGATCGTGATTGTCTCTGTTGCTGAATTTGCTAGGACGCTATTCAACTCTAATCTAGGAGAGACTCACTAACGTCATGTAGGAACACCGTTACTTTGTCTCCTAACTCATTTTCCTAACAAGACAACCTCAATGATAAGACGCACACTGTTTTCAATGCATTTCTTGCTAAAAGAGCTAAGATCGTGATTGTCTCTGTTGCTGAATGAGCTAGGACGCTATTCAACTCTAATCTAGGAGAGACTCACTAACTTCATGAAGGAACACCTTTACTTTGTCTCCTAACTCATTTTCCTAACAAGACAACCTCAATGATAAGACGCACACTGTTTTCAAAGCATTTCTTGCTAAAAGAGCTAGGATCCTGATTGTCTCCGTTGCTGAATGAGCTAGGACGCTATTCACCTCTAATCTAAGAGAGACTCACTAACTTCAAGTAGGAACACTGTTACTTTGTCTCCTGACTCATTTTCCTAACAAGACAACCTCAATGATAAGACGCACATTGTTTTCAATGCATTTCTTGCTAAAAGAGCTAAGATCGTGATTGTCTCTGTTGCTGAATGTGCTAGGACGCTATTCAACTCTAAACTAAGAGAGACTCACTAACTTCATGTAGGAACACCGTTACTTTGTCTCCTAACTCATTTCCCTAACAAGACAACCTCAATGATAAGACGCACACTGTTTTCAATGCATTTCTTGCTAAAAGAGCTAAGATCGTGATTGTCTCTGTTGCTGAATGAGCTAGGACGCTATTCAACTCTAATCTTGGAGAGACTCACTAACTTCATGTAGGAACACCGTTAGTTTGTCTCCTAACTCATTTTCCTAACAAGACAACCTCAATGATAAGACGCACACTGTTTTCAATGCATTTCTTGCTAAAAGAGCTAAGATCGTGATTGTCTCTGTTGCTGAATGTGCTAGGACGCTATTCAACTCTAATCTAAGAGAGACTCACTAACTTCATGTAGGAACACCGTTACTTTGCCTCCTAACTCATTTTCCTAACAAGACAACCTCAATGATAAGACGCACACTGTTTTCAATGCATTTCTTGCTAAAAGAGCTAAGATCGTGATTGTCTCTGTTGCTGAATGAGCTAGGACGCTATTCAACTCTAATCTAGGAGAGACTCACTAACTTCATGTAGGAACACCGTTACTTTGCCTCCTAACTCATTTCCCTAACAAGACAACCTCAATGATAAGACGCACACTGTTTTCAATGCATTTCTTGCTAAAAGAGCTAAGATCGTGATTGTCTCTGTTGCTGAATGTGCTAGGACGCTATTCAACTCTAATCTAGGAGAGACTCACTAACGTCATGTAGGAACACCGTTACTTTGTCTCCTAACTCATTTTCCAAACAAGGCAACCTCAATGATAAGACGCACACTGTTTTCAATGCATTTCTTGCTAAAAGAGCTATGATCGTGATTGTCTCTGTTGCTGAATGAGCTAGGACGGTATTCAACTCTAATCTAAGAGAGACTCACTAACTTCATGTAGGAACACCGTTACTTTGTCTCCTAACTCATTTCCCTAACAAGACAACCTCAATGATAAGACGCACACTGTTTTCAATGCATTTCTTGCTAAAAGAGCTAAGATCGTGATTGTCTCTGTTGCTGAATGAGCTAGGACGCTATTCAACTCTAATCTAGGAGAGACTCACTAACTTCATGTAGGAACACCGTTAGTTTGTCTCCTAACTCATTTTCCTAACAAGACAACCTCAATGATAAGACGCACACTGTTTTCAATGCATTTCTTGCTAAAAGAGCTAAGATCGTGATTGTCTCTGTTGCTGAATGAGCTAGGACGCTATTCAACTCTAATCTAGGAGAGACTCACTAACTTCATGTAGGAACACCGTTACTTTGTCTCCTAACTCATTTTCCTAACAAGACAACCTCAATGATAAGACGCACACTGTTTTCAATGCATTTCTTGCTAAAAGAGCTATGATCGTGATTGTCTCTGTTGCTGAATGAGCTAGGACGCTATTCAACTCTAATCTAGGAGAGACTCACTAACTTCATGTAGGAACACCGTTACTTTGTCTCCTAACTCATTTTCCTAACAAGACAACCTCAATGATAAGACGCACACTGTTTTCAATGCATTTCTTGCTAAAAGAGCTAAGACCGTGATGTCTCTGTTGCTGAATGTGCTAGGACGCTATTCAACTCTAATCTAAGAGAGACTCACTAACTTCATGTAGGAACACCGTTACTTTGTCTCCTAACTCATTTCCCTAACAAGACAACCTCAATGATAAGAAGCACACTGTTTTCAATGCATTTCTTGCTAATAGAGCTAAGATCGTGATTGTCTCTGTTGCTGAATGAGCTAGGACGCTATTCAACTCTAATCTAGGAGAGACTCACTAACTTCATGTAGAAACACCGTTACTTTGTCTCCTAACTCATTTTCCTAACAAGACAACCTCAATGATAAGACGCACACTGTTTTCAATGCATTTCTCGCTAAAAGAGCTAAGATCGTGATTGTCTCTGTTGCTGAATGAGCTAGGACGCTATTCAACTCTAATCTAGGAGAGACTCACTAACTTCATGTAGGAGCACCGTTAGTTTGTCTCCTAACTCATTTTCCTAACAAGACAACCTCAATGATAAGACGCACACTGTTTTCAATGTATTTCTTGATAAAAGAGCTAAGATCGTGATTGTCTCTGTTGCTGAATGAGCTAGGACGCTATTCAACTCTAATCTAAGAGAGACTCACTAACTTCATGTAGGAACACCGTTACTTTGTCTCCTAACTCATTTTCCTAACAAGACAACCTCAATGATAAGACGCACACTGTTTTCAATGCATTTCTTGCTAAAAGAGCTAAGATCGTGATTGTCTCTGTTGCTGAATGAGCTAGGACGCTATTCAACTCTAATCTAGGAGAGACTCACTAACTTCATGTAGGAACACCGTTACTTTGTCTCCTGACTCATTTTCCTAACAAGACAACCTCAATGATAAGACGCACACTGTTTTCAAAGCATTTCTTGCTAAAAGAGCTAGGATCCTGATTGTCTCCGTTGCTGAATGAGCTAGGACGCTATTCACCTCTAATCTAAGAGAGACTCACTAACTTCAAGTAGGAACACTGTTACTTTGTCTCCTGACTCATTTTCCTAACAAGACAACCTCAATGATAAGACGCACATTGTTTTCAATGCATTTCTTGCTAAAAGAGCTAAGATCGTGATTGTCTCTGTTGCTGAATGTGCTAGGACGCTATTCAACTCTAAACTAAGAGAGACTCACTAACTTCATGTAGGAACACCGTTACTTTGTCTCCTAACTCATTTCCCTAACAAGACAACCTCAATGATAAGACGCACACTGTTTTCAATGCATTTCTTGCTAAAAGAGCTAAGATCGTGATTGTCTCTGTTGCTGAATGAGCTAGGACGCTATTCAACTCTAATCTTGGAGAGACTCACTAACTTCATGTAGAAACACCGTTAGTTTGTCTCCTAACTCATTTTCCTAACAAGACAACCTCAATGATAAGACGCACACTGTTTTCAATGCATTTCTTGCTAAAAGAGCTAAGATCGTGATTGTCTCTGTTGCTGAATGTGCTAGGACGCTATTCAACTCTAATCTAAGAGAGACTCACTAACTTCATGTAGGAACACCGTTACTTTGCCTCCTAACTCATTTTCCTAACAAGACAACCTCAATGATAAGACGCACACTGTTTTCAATGCATTTCTTGCTAAAAGAGCTAAGATCGTGATTGTCTCTGTTGCTGAATGAGCTAGGACGCTATTCAACTCTAATCTAGGAGAGACTCACTAACTTCATGTAGGAACACCGTTACTTTGTCTCCTAACTCATTTTCCTAACAAGACAACCTCAATGATAAGACGCACACTGTTTTCAATGCATTTCTTGCTAAAAGAGCTAAGATCGTGATTGTCTCTGTTGCTGAATGAGCTAGTACGCTATTGAACTCTAATCTAGGAGAGACTCACTAACTTCATGTAGGAACACCGTTACTTTGTCTCCTAACTCATTTCCCTAACAAGACAACCTCAATGATAAGACGCACACTGTTTTCAATGCATTTCTTGCTAAAAGAGCTAAGATCGTGATTGTCTCTGTTGCTGAATGAGCTAGGACGCTATTCAACTCTAATCTAGGAGAGACTCACTAACTTCATGTAGGAACACCGTTAGTTTGTCTCCTAACTCATTTTCCTAACAAGACAACCTCAATGATAAGACGCACACTGTTTTCAATGCATTTCTCGCTAAAAGAGCTAAAATCGTGATTGTCTCTGTTGCTGAATGAGCTAGGACGCTATTCAACTCTAATCTAGGAGAGACTCACTAACTTCATGTAGGAACACCGTTACTTTGTCTCCTAACTCCTTTTCCTAACAAGACAACCTCAATGATAAGACGCACACTGTTTTCAATGTATTTCTTGATAAAAGAGCTAAGATCGTGATTGTCTCTGTTGCTGAATGAGCTAGGACGCTATTCAACTCTAATCTAGGAGAGACTCACTAACTTCATGTAGGAACACCGTTAGTTTGTCTCCTAACTCATTTTCCTAACAAGACAACCTCAATGATAAGACGCACACTGTTTTCAATGCATTTCTCGCTAAAAGAGCTAAAATCGTGATTGTCTCTGTTGCTGAATGAGCTAGGACGCTATTCAACTCTAATCTAGGAGAGACTCACTAACTTCATGTAGGAACACCGTTACTTTGTCTCCTAACTCCTTTTCCTAACAAGACAACCTCAATGATAAGACGCACACTGTTTTCAATGTATTTCTTGATAAAAGAGCTAAGATCGTGATTGTCTCTGTTGCTGAATGAGCTAGGACGCTATTCAACTCTAATCTAAGAGAGACTCACTAACTTCATGTAGGAACACCGTTACTTTGTCTCCTAACTCATTTTCCTAACAAGACAACCTCAATGATAAGACGCACACTGTTTTCAATGCATTTCTTGCTAAAAGAGCTAAGATCGTGATTGTCTCTGTTGCTGAATGAGCTAGGACGCTATTCAACTCTAATCTAGGAGAGACTCACTAACTTCATGTAGGAACACCGTTACTTTGTCTCCTAACTCATTTTCCTAACAAGACAACCTCAATGATAAGACGCACACTGTTTTCAAAGCATTTCTTGCTAAAAGAGCTATGATCGTGATTGTCTCCGTTGCTGAATGAGCTAGGACGCTATTCACCTCTAATCTAAGAGAGACTCACTAACTTCAAGTAGGAACACTGTTACTTTGTCTCCTGACTCATTTTCCTAACAAGACAACCTCAATGATAAGACGCACACTGTTTTCAATGCATTTCTTGCTAAAAGAGCTAAGATCGTGATTGTCTCTGTTGCTGAATGTGCTAGGACGCTATTCAACTCTAATCTAAGAGAGACTCACTAACTTCATGTAGGAACACCGTTACTTTGCCTCCTAACTCATTTTCCTAACAAGACAACCTCAATGATAAGACGCACACTGTTTTCAATGCATTTCTTGCTAAAAGAGCTAAGATCGTGATAGTCTCTGTTGCTGAATGAGCTAGGACGCTATTCAACTCTAATCTAGGAGAGACTCACTAACTTCATGTAGGAACACCGTTACTTTGTCTCCTAACTCATTTTCCTAACAAGACAACCTCAATGATAAGACGCACACTGTTTTCAATGCATTTCTTGCTAAAAGAGCTAAGATCGTGATTGTCTCTGTTGCTGAATGTGCTAGGACGCTATTCAACTCTAATCTAAGAGAGACTCACTAACTTCATGTAGGAACACCGTTACTTTGCCTCCTAACTCATTTTCCTAACAAGACAACCTCAATGATAAGACGCACACTGTTTTCAATGCATTTCTTGCTAAAAGAGCTAAGATCGTGATAGTCTCTGTTGCTGAATGAGCTAGGACGCTATTCAACTCTAATCTAGGAGAGACTCACTAACTTCATGTAGGAACACCGTTACTTTGTCTCCTAACTCATTTTCCTAACAAGACAACCTCAATGATAAGACGCACACTGTTTTCAATGCATTTCTTGCTAAAAGAGCTAAGATCGTGATTGTCTCTGTTGCTGAATGTGCTAGGACGCTATTCAACTCTAATCTAAGAGATACTCACTAACTTCATGTAGGAACACCGTTACTTTGTCTCCTAACTCATTTTCCTAACAAGACAACCTCAATGATAAGACGCACACTGTTTTCAATGCATTTCTCGCTAAAAGAGCTAAGATCGTGATTGTCTCTGTTGCTGAATGAGCTAGGACGCTATTCAACTCTAATCTAGGAGAGACTCACTAACTTCATGTAGGAACACCGTTAGTTTGTCTCCTAACTCATTTTCCTAACAAGACAACCTCAATGATAAGACGCACACTGTTTTCAATGCATTTCTTGCTAAAAGAGCTAAGATCGTGATTGTCTCTGTTGCTGAATGTGCTAGGACGCTATTCAACTCTAATCTAGGAGAGACTCACTAACTTCATGTAGGAACAGCGTTACTTTGTCTCCTAACTCATTTTCCTAACAAGACAACCTCAATGACAAGACGCACACTGTTTTCAATGCATTTCTTGCTAAAAGAGCTAAGATCGTGATTGTCTCTGTTGCTGAATGAGCTAGGACGCTATTTAACTCAAATCTAGGAGAGACTCACTAACTTCATGTAGGAACACCGTTACTTTGTCTCCTAACTCATTTTCCTAACAAGACAACCTCAATGATAAGACGCACACTGTTTTCAATGCATTTCTTGCTAAAAGAGCTAAGATCGTGATTGTCTCTGTTGCTGAATGAGCTAGGACGCTATTCAACTCTAATATAAGAGAAACTCACTAACTTCATGTAGGAACACCGTTACTTTGTCTCCTAACTCATTTTCCTAACAAGACAACCTCAATGATAAGACGCACACTATTTTCAATGCATTTCTTGCTAAAAGAGCTAAGATCGTGATTGTCTCTGTTGCTGAATGAGCTATGACGCTATTCAACTCTAATCTAGGAGAGACTCACTAACGTCATGTAGGAACACCGTTACTTTGTCTCCTAACTCATTTTCCTAACAAGACAACCTCAATGATAAGACGCACACTGTTTTCAATGCATTTCTTGCTAAAAGAGCTATGATCGTGATTGTCTCTGTTGCTGAATGAGCTATGACGCTATTCAACTCTAATCTAGGAGAGACTCACTAACTTCATGTAGGAACACCGTTATTTTGTCTCCTAACTCATTTTCCTAACAAGACAACCTCAATGATAAGACGCACACTGTTCTCAATGCATTTCTTGCTAAAAGAGCTAGGATCGTGATTGTCTCCGTTGCTGAATGAGCTAGGACGCTATTCACCTCTAATCTAAGAGAGACTCACTAACTTCAAGTAGGAACACTGTTACTTTGTCTCCTAACTCATTTTCCTAACAAGACAACCTCAATGATAAGACGCACACTGTTTTCAATGCATTTCTTGCTAAAAGAGCTAAGACCGTGATGTCTCTGTTGCTGAATGTGCTAGGACGCTATTCAACTCTAATCTAAGAGAGACTCACTAACTTCATGTAGGAACACCGTTACTTTGTCTCCTAACTCATTTTCCTAACAAGACAACCTCAATGATAAGACGCACACTGTTTTCAATGCATTTCTTGCTAAAAGAGCTATGATCGTGATTGTCTCTGTTGCTGAATGAGCTAGGACGCTATTCAACTCTAATCTAGGAGAGACTCACTAACTTCATGTAGGAACACCGTTACTTTGTCTCCTAACTCATTTTCCTAACAAGACAACCTCAATGATAAGACGCACACTGTTTTCAATGCATTTCTTGCTAAAAGAGCTAAGACCGTGATGTCTCTGTTGCTGAATGTGCTAGGACGCTATTCAACTCTAATCTAGGAGAGACTCACTAACTTCATGTAGGAACACCGTTACTTTGTCTCCTAACTCATTTCCCTAACAAGACAACCTCAATGATAAGACGCACACTGTTTTCAATGCATTTCTTGCTAAAAGAGCTAAGATCGTGATTGTCTCTGTTGCTGAATGTGCTAGGACGCTATTCAACTCTAATCTAAGAGAGACTCACTAACTTCATGTAGGAACACCGTTACTTTGCCTCCTAACTCATTTTCCTAACAAGACAACCTCAATGATAAGACGCACACTTTTTTCAATGCATTTCTTGCTAAAAGAGCTAAGATCGTGATTGTCTCTGTTGCTGAATGTGCTAGGACGCTATTCAACTCTAATCTAAGAGATACTCACTAACTTCATGTAGGAACACCGTTACTTTGTCTCCTAACTCATTTTCCTAACAAGACAACCTCAATGATAAGACGCACACTGTTTTCAATGCATTTCTTGCTAAAAGAGCTAAGATCGTGATTGTCTCTGTTGCTGAATGTGCTAGGACGCTATTCAACTCTAATCTAAGAGATACTCACTAACTTCATGTAGGAACACCGTTAATTTGTCTCCTAACTCATTTTTCTAACAAGACAACCTCAATGATAAGACGCACACTGTTTTCAATGCATTTCTCGCTAAAAGAGCTAAGATCGTGATTGTCTCTGTTGCTGAATTTGCTAGGACGCTATTCAACTCTAATCTAGGAGAGACTCACTAACGTCATGTAGGAACACCGTTACTTTGTCTCCTAACTCATTTTCCTAACAAGACAACCTCAATGATAAGACGCACACTGTTTTCAATGCATTTCTTGCTAAAAGAGCTAAGATCGTGATTGTCTCTGTTGCTGAATGTGCTAGGACGCTATTCAACTCTAATCTAGGAGAGACTCACTAACTTCATGTAGGAACAGCGTTACTTTGTCTCCTAACTCATTTTCCTAACAAGACAACCTCAATGACAAGACGCACACTGTTTTCAATGCATTTCTTGCTAAAAGAGCTAAGATCGTGATTGTCTCTGTTGCTGAATGAACTAGGACGCTATTCAACTCAAATCTAGGAGAGACTCACTAACTTCATGTAGGAACACCGTTACTTTGTCTCCTAACTCATTTTCCTAACAAGACAACCTCAATGATAAGACGCACTGTTTTCAATGCATTTCTTGCTAAAAGAGCTAAGATCGTGATTGTCTCTGTTGCTGAATGAGCTAGGACGCTATTCAACTCTAATCTAGGAGAGACTCACTAACGTCATGTAGGAACACCGTTACTTTGTCTCCTAACTCATTTTCCTAACAAGACAACCTCAATGATAAGACGCACACTGTTTTCAATGCATTTCTTGCTAAAAGAGCTATGATCGTGATTGTCTCTGTTGCTGAATGAGCTATGACGCTATTCAACTCTAATCTAGGAGAGACTCACTAACTTCATGTAGGAACACCGTTATTTTGTCTCCTAACTCATTTTCCTAACAAGACAACCTCAATGATAAGACGCACACTGTTTTCAATGCATTTCTTGCTAAAAGAGCTAAGATCGTGATTGTCTCTGTTGCTGAATGAGCTAGGACGCTATTCAACTCTAATCTAGGAGAGACTCACTAACTTCAAGTAGGAACACCGTTAGTTTGTCTCCTAACTCATTTTCCTAACAAGACAACCTCAATGATAAGACGCACACTGTTTTCAATGCATTTCTTGCTAAAAGAGCTAAGATCGTGATTGTCTCTGTTGCTGAATGTGCTAGGACGCTATTCAACTCTAATCTAAGAGAGACTCACTAACTTCATGTAGGAACACCATTACTTTGCCTCCTAACTCATTTTCCTAACAAGACAACCTCAATGATAAGACGCACACTGTTTTCAATGCATTTCTTGCTAAAAGAGCTAAGATCGTGATTGTCTCTGTTGCTGAATGTGCTAGGACGCTATTCAACTCTAAACTAAGAGAGACTCACTAACTTCATGTAGGAACACCGTTACTTTGTCTCCTAACTCATTTTCCTAACAAGACAACCTCAATGATAAGACGCACACTGTTCTCAATGCATTTCTTGCTAAAAGAGCTAAGATCGTGATTGTCTCTGTTGCTGAATGAGCTATGACGCTATTCAACTCTAATCTAGGAGAGACTCACTAACTTCATGTAGGAACACCGTTATTTTGTCTCCTAACTCATTTTCCTAACAAGACAACCTCAATGATAAGACGCACACTGTTTTCAATGCATTTCTTGCTAAAAGAGCTAAGATCGTGATTGTCTCTGTTGCTGAATGAGCTAGGACGCTATTCAACTCTAATCTAGGAGAGACTCACTAACTTCATGTAGGAACACCGTTAGTTTGTCTCCTAACTCACTTTCCTAACAAGACAACCTCAATGATAAGACGCACACTGTTTTCAATGCATTTCTTGCTAAAAGAGCTAAGATCGTGATTGTCTCTGTTGCTGAATGTGCTAGGACGCTTTTCAACTCTTATCTAAGAGAGACTCACTAACTTCATGTAGGAACACCGTTACTTTGCCTCCTAACTCATTTTCCTAACAAGACAACCTCAATGATAAGACGCACACTGTTTTCAATGCATTTCTTGCTAAAAGAGCTAAGATCGTGATTGTCTCTGTTGCTGAATGAGCTAGGACGCTATTCAACTCTAATCTAGGAGAGACTCACTAACTTCATGTAGGAACACCGTTACTTTGTCTCCTAACTCATTTTCCTAACAAGACAACCTCAATGATAAGACGCACACTGTTTTCAATGCATTTCTTGCTAAAAGAGCTAAGATCGAGATTGTCTCTGTTGCTGAATTTGCTAGGACGCTATTCAACTCTAATCTAGGAGGGACTCACTAACGTCATGTAGGAACACCGTTACTTTGTCTCCTAACTCATTTTCCTAACAAGACAACCTCAATGATAAGACGCACACTGTTTTCAATGCATTTCTTGCTAAAAGAGCTATGATCGTGATTGTCTCTGTTGCTGAATGAGCTAGGACGCTATTCACCTCTAATCTAAGAGAGACTCACTAACTTCAAGTAGGAACACTGTTACTTTGTCTCCTGACTCATTTTCCTAACAAGACAACCTCAATGATAAGACGCACACTGTTTTCAATGCATTTCTTGCTAAAAGAGCTAAGATCGTGATTGTCTCTGTTGCTGAATGTGCTAGGACGCTATTCAACTCTAATCTAAGAGAGACTCACTAACTTCATGTAGGAACACCGTTACTTTGCCTCCTAACTCATTTTCCTAACAAGACAACCTCAATGATAAGACGCACACTGTTTTCAATGCATTTCTTGCTAAAAGAGCTAAGATCGTGATAGTCTCTGTTGCTGAATGAGCTAGGACGCTATTCAACTCTAATCTAGGAGAGACTCACTAACTTCATGTAGGAACACAGTTACTTTGTCTCCTAACTCATTTTCCTAACAAGACAACCTCAATGATAAGACGCACACTGTTTTCAATGCATTTCTTGCTAAAAGAGCTAAGATCGTGATTGTCTCTGTTGCTAAATGAGCTAGGACGCTATTCAACTCTAATCTAGGAGAGACTCACTAACTTCATGTAGGAACACCGTTAGTTTGTCTCCTAACTCATTTTCCTAACAAGACAACCTCAATGATAAGACGCACACTGTTTTCAATGCATTTCTTGCTAAAAGAGCTAAGATCGTGATTGTCTCTGTTGCTGAATGTGCTAGGACGCTATTCAACTCTAATCTAGGAGAGACTCACTAACTTCATGTAGGAACAGCGTTACTTTGTCTCCTAACTCATTTTCCTAACAAGACAACCTCAATGACAAGACGCACACTGTTTTCAATGCATTTCTTGCTAAAAGAGCTAAGATCGTGATTGTCTCTGTTGCTGAATGAGCTAGGACGCTATTCAACTCAAATCTAGGAGAGACTCACTAACTTCATGTAGGAACACCGTTACTTTGTCTCCTAACTCATTTTCCTAACAAGACAACCTCAATGATAAGACGCACACTGTTTTCAATGCATTTCTTGCTAAAAGAGCTAAGATCGTGATTGTCTCTGTTGCTGAATGAGCTAGGACGCTATTCAACTCTAATATAAGAGAAACTCACTAACTTCATGTAGGAACACCGTTACTTTGTCTCCTAACTCATTTTCCTAACAAGACAACCTCAATGATAAGACGCACACTGTTTTCAATGCATTTCTTGCTAAAAGAGCTAAGATCGTGATTGTTTCTGTTGCTGAATGAGCTAGGACGCTATTCAACTCTAATCTAGGAGAGACTCACTAACGTCATGTAGGAACACCGTTACTTTGTCTCCTAACTCATTTTCCTAACAAGACAACCTCAATGATAAGACGCACACTGTTTTCAATGCATTTCTTGCTAAAAGAGCTAAGATCGTGATTGTCTCTGTTGCTGAATGTGCTAGGACGCTATTCAACTCTAATCTAGGAGAGACTCACTAACTTCATGTAGGAACAGCGTTACTTTGTCTCCTAACTCATTTTCCTAACAAGACAACCTCAATGACAAGACGCACACTGTTTTCAATGCATTTCTTGCTAAAAGAGCTAAGATCGTGATTGTCTCTGTTGCTGAATGAGCTAGGACGCTATTCAACTCAAATCTAGGAGAGACTCACTAACTTCATGTAGGAACACCGTTACTTTGTCTCCTAACTCATTTTCCTAACAAGACAACCTCAATGATAAGACGCACACTGTTTTCAATGCATTTCTTGCTAAAAGAGCTAAGATCGTGATTGTCTCTGTTGCTGAATGAGCTAGGACGCTATTCAACTCTAATATAAGAGAAACTCACTAACTTCATGTAGGAACACCGTTACTTTGTCTCCTAACTCATTTTCCTAACAAGACAACCTCAATGCTAAGACGCACACTGTTTTCAATGCATTTCTTGCTAAAAGAGCTAAGATCGTGATTGTCTCTGTTGCTGAATGAGCTAGGACGCTATTCAACTCTAATCTAGGAGAGACTCACTAACGTCATGTAGGAACACCGTTACTTTGTCTCCTAACTCATTTTCCTAACAAGACAACCTCAATGATAAGACGCACACTGTTTTCAATGCATTTCTTGCTAAAAGAGCTATGATCGTGATTGTCTCTGTTGCTGAATGAGCTATGACGCTATTCAACTCTAATCTAGGAGAGACTCACTAACTTCATGTAGGAACACCGTTATTTTGCCTCCTAACTCATTTTCCTAACAAGACAACCTCAATGATAAGACGCACACTGTTCTCAATGCATTTCTTGCTAAAAGAGCTAGGATCGTGATTGTCTCCGTTGCTGAATGAGCTAGGACGCTATTCACCTCTAATCTAAGAGAGACTCACTAACTTCAAGTAGGAACACTGTTACTTTGTCTCCTGACTCATTTTCCTAACAAGACAACCTCAATGATAAGACGCACACTGTTTTCAATGCATTTCTTGCTAAAAGAGCTATGATCGTGATTGTCTCTGTTGCTGAATGAGCTATGACGCTATTCAACTCTAATCTAGGAGAGACTCACTAACTTCATGTAGGAACACCGTTATTTTGCCTCCTAACTCATTTTCCTAACAAGACAACCTCAATGATAAGACGCACACTGTTCTCAATGCATTTCTTGCTAAAAGAGCTAGGATCGTGATTGTCTCCATTGCTGAATGAGCTAGGACGCTATTCACCTCTAATCTAAGAGAGACTCACTAACTTCAAGTAGGAACACTGTTACTTTGTCTCCTGACTCATTTTCCTAACAAGACAACCTCAATGATAAGACGCACACTGTTCTCAATGCATTTCTTGCTAAAAGAGCTAAGATCGTGATTGTCTCTGTTGCTGAATGAGCTATGACGCTATTCAACTCTAATCTAGGAGAGACTCACTAACTTCATGTAGGAACACCGTTATTTTGTCTCCTAACTCATTTTCCTAACAAGACAACCTCAATGATAAGACGCACACTGTTTTCAATGCATTTCTTGCTAAAAGAGCTAAGATCGTGATTGTCTCTGTTGCTGAATGAGCTAGGACGCTATTCAACTCTAATCTAGGAGAGACTCACTAACTTCATGTAGGAACACCGTTAGTTTGTCTCCTAACTCATTTTCCTAACAAGACAACCTCAATGATAAGACGCACACTGTTTTCAATGCATTTCTTGCTAAAAGAGCTAAGATCGTGATTGTCTCTGTTGCTGAATGTGCTAGGACGCTATTCAACTCTAATCTAAGAGAGACTCACTAACTTCATGTAGGAACACCGTTACTTTGCCTCCTAACTCATTTTCCTAACAAGACAACCTCAATGATAAGACGCACACTGTTTTCAATGCATTTCTTGCTAAAAGAGCTAAGATCGTGATTGTCTCTGTTGCTGAATGAGCTAGGACGCTATTCAACTCTAATCTAGGAGAGACTCACTAACTTCATGTAGGAACACCGTTACTTTGTCTCCTAACTCATTTTCCTAACAAGACAACCTCAATGATAAGACGCACACTGTTTTCAATGCATTTCTTGCTAAAAGAGCTAAGATCGTGATTGTCTCTGTTGCTGAATGAGCTAAGACGCTATTCAACTCTAATCTAGGAGAGACTCACTAACTTCATGTAGGAACACCGTTACTTTGTCTCCTAACTCATTTTCCTAACAAGACAACCTCAATGATAAGACGCACACTGTTTTCAATGCATTTCTTGCTAAAAGAGCTATGATCGTGATTGTCTCTGTTGCTGAATGAGCTAGGACGCTATTCAACTCTAATCTAGGAGAGACTCACTAACTTCATGTAGGAACACCGTTACTTTGTCTCCTAACTCATTTTCCTAACAAGACAACCTCAATGATAAGACGCACACTGTTTTCAATGCATTTCTTGCTAAAAGAGCTAAGACCGTGATGTCTCTGTTGCTGAATGTGCTAGGACGCTATTCAACTCTAATCTAAGAGAGACTCACTAACTTCATGTAGGAACACCGTTACTTTGTCTCCTAACTCATTTTCCTAACAAGACAACCTCAATGATAAGACGCACACTGTTTTCAATGCATTTCTTGCTAAAAGAGCTATGATCGTGATTGTCTCTGTTGCTGAATGAGCTAGGACGCTATTCAACTCTAATCTAGGAGAGACTCACTTACTTCATGTAGGAACACCGTTACTTTGTCTCCTAACTCATTTTCCTAACAAGACAACCTCAATGATAAGACGCACACTGTTTTCAATGCATTTCTTGCTAAAAGAGCTAAGACCGTGATGTCTCTGTTGCTGAATGAGCTAAGACGCTATTCAACTCTAATCTAGGAGAGACTCACTAACTTCATGTAGGAACACCGTTACTTTGTCTCCTAACTCATTTTCCTAACAAGACAACCTCAATGATAAGACGCACACTGTTTTCAATGCATTTCTTGCTAAAAGAGCTAAGATCGTGATTGTCTCTGTTGCTGAATGAGCTAGGACGCTATTCAACTCTAATCTAGGAGAGACTCACTAACTTCATGTAGAAACACCGTTACTTTGTCTCCTAACTCATTTTCCTAACAAGACAACCTCAATGATAAGACGCACACTGTTTTCAATGCATTTCTCGCTAAAAGAGCTAAGATCGTGATTGTCTCTGTTGCTGAATGAGCTAGGACGCTAATTAACTCTAATCTAGGAGAGACTCACTAACTTCATGTAGGAACACCGTTACTTTGTCTCCTAACTCATTTTCCTAACAAGACAACCTCAATGATAAGACGCACACTGTTTTCAATGCATTTCTTGCTAAAACAGCTAAGATCGTAATTGTCTCTGTTGCTGAATGAGCTAGGACGCTATTCAACTCTAATCTAAGAGAGACTCACTAACTTCATGTAGGAACACCGTTACTTTGTCTCCTAACTCATTTTCCTAACAAGACAACCTCAATGATAAGACGCACACTGTTTTCAATGCATTTCTTGCTAAAAGAGCTAAGATCATGATTGTCTCTGTTGCTGAATGAGCTAGGACGCTATTCAACTCTAATCTAGGAGAGACTCACTAACGTCATGTAGGAACACCGTTAATTTGTCTCCTAACTCATTTTCCTAACAAGACAACCTCAATGATAAGACGCACACTGTTTTCAATGCATTTCTTGCTAAAAGAGCTATGATCGTGATTGTCTCTGTTGCTGAATGAGCAAGGACGCTATTCAACTCTAATCTAGGAGAGACTCACTAACTTCATGTAGGAACACCGTTACTTTGTCTCCTAACTCATTTTCCTAACAAGACAACCTCAATGATAAGACGCACACTGTTTTCAATGCATTTCTTGCTAAAAGAGCTAAGACCGTGATGTCTCTGTTGCTGAATGTGCTAGGACGCTATTCAACTCTAATCTAAGAGAGACTCACTAACTTCATGTAGGAACACCGTTACTTTGTCTCCTAACTCATTTTCCTAACAAGACAACCTCAATGATAAGACGCACACTGTTTTCAATGCATTTCTTGCTAAAAGAGCTATGATCGTGATTGTCTCTGTTGCTGAATGAGCTAGGACGCTATTCAACTCTAATCTAGGAGAGACTCACTAACTTCATGTAGGAACACCGTTACTTTGTCTCCTAACTCATTTTGCTAACAAGACAACCTCAATGATAAGACGCACACTGTTTTCAATGCATTTCTTGCTAAAAGAGCTAAGACCGTGATGTCTCTGTTGCTGAATGTGCTAGGACGCTATTCAACTCTAATCTAAGAGAGACTCACTAACTTCATGTAGGAACACCGTTACTTTGTCTACTATCTCATTTCCCTAACAAGACAACCTCAATGATAAGAAGCACACTGTTTTCAATGCATTTCTTGCTAATAGAGCTAAGATCGTGATTGTCTCTGTTGCTGAATGAGCTAGGACGCTATTCAACTCTAATCTAGGAGAGACTCACTAACTTCATGTAGAAACACCGTTACTTTGTCTCCTAACTCATTTTCCTAACAAGACAACCTCAATGATAAGACGCACACTGTTTTCAATGCATTTCTCGCTAAAAGAGCTAAGATCGTGATTGTCTCTGTTGCTGAATGAGCTAGGACGCTATTCAACTCTAATCTAGGAGAGACTCACTAACTTCATGTAGGAACACCGGTAGTTTGTCTCCTAACTCATTTTCCTAACAAGACAACCTCAATGATAAGACGCACACTGTTTTCAATGCATTTCTTGCTAAAAGAGCTAAGATCGTGATAGTCTCTGTTGCTGAATGAGCTAGGACGCTATTCAACTCTAATCTAGGAGAGACTCACTAACTTCATGTAGGAACACCGTTACTTTGTCTCCTAACTCATTTTCCTAACAAGACAACCTCAATGATAAGACGCACACTGTTTTCAATGCATTTCTTGCTAAAAGAGCTAAGATCGTGATTGTCTCTGTTGCTGAATGTGCTAGGACGCTATTCAACTCTAATCTAGGAGATACTCACTAACTTCATGTAGGAACACCGTTACTTTGTCTCCTAACTCATTTTCCTAACAAGACAACCTCAATGATAAGACGCACACTGTTTTCAATGCATTTCTTGCTAAAAGAGCTAAGATCGTGATTGTCTCTGTTGCTGAATGTGCTAGGACGCTATTCAACTCTAATCTAAGAGATACTCACTAACTTCATTTAGGAACACCGTTACTTTGTCTCCTAACTCATTTTTCTAACAAGACAACCTCAATGATAAGACACACACTGTTTTCAATGCATTTCTCGCTAAAAGAGCTAAGAATGTGCTAGGACGCTATTCAACTCTAATCTAAGAGAGACTCACTAACTTCATGTAGGAACACCGTTACTTTGTCTCCTAACTCATTTTCCTAACAAGACAACCTCAATGATAAGACGCACACTGTTTTCAATGCATTTCTTGCTAAAAGAGCTATGATCGTGATTGTCTCTGTTGCTGAATGAGCTAGGACGCTATTCAACTCTAATCTAGGAGAGACTCACTTACTTCATGTAGGAACACCGTGACTTTGTCTCCTAACTCATTTTCCTAACAAGACAACCTCAATGATAAGACGCACACTGTTTTCAATGCATTTCTTGCTAAAAGAGCTAAGACCGTGATGTCTCTGTTGCTGAATGAGCTAAGACGCTATTCAACTCTAATCTAGGAGAGACTCACTAACTTCATGTAGGAACACCGTTACTTTGTCTCCTAACTCATTTTCCTAACAAGACAACCTCAATGATAAGACGCACACTGTTTTCAATGCATTTCTTGCTAAAAGAGCTAAGATCGTGATTGTCTCTGTTGCTGAATGAGCTAGGACGCTATTCAACTCTAATCTAGGAGAGACTCACTAACTTCATGTAGAAACACCGTTACTTTGTCTCCTAACTCATTTTCCTAACAAGACAACCTCAATGATAAGACGCACACTGTTTTCAATGCATTTCTCGCTAAAAGAGCTAAGATCGTGATTGTCTCTGTTGCTGAATGAGCTAGGACGCTAATTAACTCTAATCTAGGAGAGACTCACTAACTTCATGTAGGAACACCGTTACTTTGTCTCCTAACTCCTTTTCCTAACAAGACAACCTCAATGATAAGACGCACACTGTTTTCAATGCATTTCTTGCTAAAAGAGCTAAGATCGTGATTGTCTCTGTTGCTGAATGAGCTAGGACGCTATTCAACTCTAATCTAGGAGAGACTCACTAACTTCATGTAGGAACACCGTTACTTTGTCTCCTAACTCATTTTCCTAACAAGACAACCTCAATGATAAGACGCACACTGTTTTCAATGCATTTCTTGCTAAAAGAGCTATGATCGTGATTGTCTCTGTTGCTGAATGAGCTAGGACGCTATTCAACTCTAATCTAGGAGAGACTCACTAACTTCATGTAGGAACACCGTTACTTTGTCTCCTAACTCATTTTGCTAACAAGACAACCTCAATGATAAGACGCACACTGTTTTCAATGCATTTCTTGCTAAAAGAGCTAAGACCGTGATGTCTCTGTTGCTGAATGTGCTAGGACGCTATTCAACTCTAATCTAAGAGAGACTCACTAACTTCATGTAGGAACACCGTTACTTTGTCTACTATCTCATTTCCCTAACAAGACAACCTCAATGATAAGAAGCACACTGTTTTCAATGCATTTCTTGCTAATAGAGCTAAGATCGTGATTGTCTCTGTTGCTGAATGAGCTAGGACGCTATTCAACTCTAATCTAGGAGAGACTCACTAACTTCATGTAGAAACACCGTTACTTTGTCTCCTAACTCATTTTCCTAACAAGACAACCTCAATGATAAGACGCACACTGTTTTCAATGCATTTCTCGCTAAAAGAGCTAAGATCGTGATTGTCTCTGTTGCTGAATGAGCTAGGACGCTATTCAACTCTAATCTAGGAGAGACTCACTAACTTCATGTAGGAACACCGGTAGTTTGTCTCCTAACTCATTTTCCTAACAAGACAACCTCAATGATAAGACGCACACTGTTTTCAATGCATTTCTTGCTAAAAGAGCTAAGATCGTGATAGTCTCTGTTGCTGAATGAGCTAGGACGCTATTCAACTCTAATCTAGGAGAGACTCACTAACTTCATGTAGGAACACCGTTACTTTGTCTCCTAACTCATTTTCCTAACAAGACAACCTCAATGATAAGACGCACACTGTTTTCAATGCATTTCTTGCTAAAAGAGCTAAGATCGTGATTGTCTCTGTTGCTGAATGTGCTAGGACGCTATTCAACTCTAATCTAGGAGATACTCACTAACTTCATGTAGGAACACCGTTACTTTGTCTCCTAACTCATTTTCCTAACAAGACAACCTCAATGATAAGACGCACACTGTTTTCAATGCATTTCTTGCTAAAAGAGCTAAGATCGTGATTGTCTCTGTTGCTGAATGTGCTAGGACGCTATTCAACTCTAATCTAAGAGATACTCACTAACTTCATTTAGGAACACCGTTACTTTGTCTCCTAACTCATTTTTCTAACAAGACAACCTCAATGATAAGACACACACTGTTTTCAATGCATTTCTCGCTAAAAGAGCTAAGAATGTGCTAGGACGCTATTCAACTCTAATCTAAGAGAGACTCACTAACTTCATGTAGGAACACCGTTACTTTGTCTCCTAACTCATTTTCCTAACAAGACAACCTCAATGATAAGACGCACACTGTTTTCAATGCATTTCTTGCTAAAAGAGCTATGATCGTGATTGTCTCTGTTGCTGAATGAGCTAGGACGCTATTCAACTCTAATCTAGGAGAGACTCACTTACTTCATGTAGGAACACCGTGACTTTGTCTCCTAACTCATTTTCCTAACAAGACAACCTCAATGATAAGACGCACACTGTTTTCAATGCATTTCTTGCTAAAAGAGCTAAGACCGTGATGTCTCTGTTGCTGAATGAGCTAAGACGCTATTCAACTCTAATCTAGGAGAGACTCACTAACTTCATGTAGGAACACCGTTACTTTGTCTCCTAACTCATTTTCCTAACAAGACAACCTCAATGATAAGACGCACACTGTTTTCAATGCATTTCTTGCTAAAAGAGCTAAGATCGTGATTGTCTCTGTTGCTGAATGAGCTAGGACGCTATTCAACTCTAATCTAGGAGAGACTCACTAACTTCATGTAGAAACACCGTTACTTTGTCTCCTAACTCATTTTCCTAACAAGACAACCTCAATGATAAGACGCACACTGTTTTCAATGCATTTCTCGCTAAAAGAGCTAAGATCGTGATTGTCTCTGTTGCTGAATGAGCTAGGACGCTAATTAACTCTAATCTAGGAGAGACTCACTAACTTCATGTAGGAACACCGTTACTTTGTCTCCTAACTCCTTTTCCTAACAAGACAACCTCAATGATAAGACGCACACTGTTTTCAATGCATTTCTTGCTAAAAGAGCTAAGATCGTGATTGTCTCTGTTGCTGAATGAGCTAGGACGCTATTCAACTCTAATCTAGGAGAGACTCACTAACTTCATGTAGGAACACCGTTACTTTGTCTCCTAACTCATTTTCCTAACAAGACAACCTCAATGATAAGACGCACACTGTTTTCAATGCATTTCTTGCTAAAAGAGCTATAATCATGATTGTCTCTGTTGGTGAATGAGCTAGGACGCTATTCAACTCTAATCTAGGAGAGACTCACTAACTTCATGTAGGAACACCGTTACTTTGTCTCCTAACTCATTTTCCTAACAAGACAACCTCAATGATAAGACGCACACTGTTTTCAATGCATTTCTTGCTAAAACAGCTAAGATCGTAATTGTCTCTGTTGCTGAATGAGCTAGGACGCTATTCAACTCTAATCTAAGAGAGACTCACTAACTTCATGTAGGAACACCGTTACTTTGTCTCCTAACTCATTTTCCTAACAAGACAACCTCAATGATAAGACGCACACTGTTTTCAATGCATTTCTTGCTAAAAGAGCTAAGCACACTGTTTTCAATGCATTTCTTGCTAAAAGAGCTAAGATCGTGATTGTCTCTGTTGCTGAATGTGCTAGGACGCTATTCAACTCTAATCTAAGAGAGACTCACTAACATCATGTAGGAACACCGTTACTTTGTCTCCTAACTCATTTTCCTAACAAGACAACCTCAATGATAAGACGCACACTGTTTTCAATGCATTTCTTGCTAAAAGAGCTAAGATCGTGATTGTCTCTGTTGCTGAATGTGCTAGGACGCTATTCAACTCTAATCTAAGAGAGACTCACTAACTTCATGTAGGAACACCGTTACTTTGCCTCCTAACTCATTTTCCTAACAAGACAACCTCAATGATAAGACGCACACTGTTTTCAATGCATTTCTTGCTAAAAGAGCTAAGATCGTGATTGTCTCTGTTGCTGAATGAGCTAGGACGCTATTCAACTCTAATCTAAGAGAGACTCACTAACTTCATGTAGGAACACCGTTACTTTGTCTCCTAACTCATTTTCCTAACAAGACAACCTCAATGATAAGACGCACACTGTTTTCAATGCATTTCTTGCTAAAAGAGCTAAGATCGTGATTGTCTCTGTTGCTGAATGAGCTAGGACGCTATTCAACTCTAATCTAGGAGAGACTCACTAACTTCATGTAGAAACACCGTTACTTTGTCTCCTAACTCATTTTCCTAACAAGACAACCTCAATGATAAGACGCACACTGTTTTCAATGCATTTCTCGCTAAAAGAGCTAAGATCGTGATTGTCTCTGTTGCTGAATGAGCTAGGACGCTATTCAACTCTAATCTAGGAGAGACTCACTAACTTCATGTAGGAACACCGTTACTTTGTCTCCTAACTCCTTTTCCTAACTAGACAACCTCAATGATAAGACGCACACTGTTTTCAATGTATTTCTTGATAAAAGAGCTAAGATCGTGATTGTCTCTGTTGCTGAATGAGCTAGGACGCTATTCAACTCTAATCTAAGAGAGACTCACTAACTTCATGTAGGAACACCGTTACTTTGTCTCCTAACTCATTTTCCTAACAAGACAACCTCAATGATAAGACGCACTGTTTTCAATGCATTTCTTGCTAAAAGAGCTAAGATCGTGATTGTCTCTGTTGCTGAATGAGCTAGGACGCTATTCAACTCTTATCTAGGAGAGACTCACTAACTTCATGTAGGAACACCGTTACTTTGTCTCCTAACTCATTTTCCTAACAAGACAACCTCAATGATAAGACGCACACTGTTTTCAATGCATTTCTTGCTAAAAGAGCTAAGATCGTGATTGTCTCTGTTGCTGAATGAGCTAGGACGCTATTCAACTCTAATCTAAGAGAGACTCACTAACTTCATGTAGGAACACCGTTACTTTGTCTCCTAACTCATTTTCCTAAAAAGACAACCTCAATGATAAGACGCACACTGTTTTCAATGCATTTCTTGCTAAAAGAGCTAAGATCGTGATTGTCTCTGTTGCTGAATGAGCTAGGACGCTATTCAACTCTAATCTAGGAGAGACTCACTAACTTCATGTAGGAACACCGTTACTTTGTCTCCTAACTCATTTTCCTAACAAGACAACCTCAATGATAAGACGCACACTGTTTTCAATGCATTTCTTGCTAAAAGAGCTAAGATCGTGATTGTCTCTATTGCTGAATGAGCTAGGACGCTATTCAACTCTAATCTAAGAGAGACTCACTAACTTCATGTAGGAACACCGTTACTTAGTCTCCTAACTCATTTCCCTAACAAGACAACCTCAATGATAAGACGCACACTGTTTTCAATGCATTTCTTGCTAAAAGAGCTAAGATCGTGATGTCTCTGTTGCTGAATGTGCTAGGACGCTATTCAACTCTAATCTAAGAGAGACTCACTAACTTCATGTAGGAACACCGTTACTTAGTCTCCTAACTCATTTCCCTAACAAGACAACCTCAATGATAAGACGCACACTGTTTTCAATGCATTTCTTGCTAAAAGAGCTAAGATCGTGATTGTCTCTGTTGCTGAATGAGCTAGGACGCTATTCAACTCTAATCTAAGAGAGACTCACTAACTTCATGTAGGAACACCGTTACTTTGTCTCCTAACTCATTTTCCTAACAAGACAATCTCAATGATAAGACGCACACTGTTTTCAATGCATTTCTTGCTAAAAGAGCTAAGATCGTGATTGTCTCTGTTGCTGAATGAGCTAGGACGCTATTCAACTCTAATCTAGGAGAGACTCACTAACTTCATGTAGGAACACCGTTACTTTGTCTCCTAACTCATTTTCCTAACAAGACAACCTCAATGATAAGACGCACACTGTTTTCAATGCATTTCTTGCTAAAAGAGCTAAGATCGTGATTGTCTCTATTGCTGAATGAGCTAGGACGCTATTCAACTCTAATCTAAGAGAGACTCACTAACTTCATGTACGAACACCGTTACTTTGTCTCCTAACTCATTTTCCTAACAAGACAACCTCAATGATAAGACGCACACTGTTTTCAATGCATTTCTTGCTAAAAGAGCTAAGATCGTGATTGTCTCTGTTGCTGAATGTGCTAGGACGCTATTCAACTCTAATCTAAGAGAGACTCACTAACTTCATGTAGGAACACCGTTACTTTGTCTCCTAACTCATTTTCCTAACAAGACAACCTCAATGATAAGACGCACACTGTTTTCAATGCATTTCTTGCTAAAAGAGCTAAGATCGTGATTGTCTCTGTTGCTGAATGAGCTAGGACGCTATTCAACTCTAATCTAGGAGAGACTCACTAACTTCATGTAGAAACACCGTTACTTTGTCTCCTAACTCATTTTCCTAACAAGACAACCTCAATGATAAGACGCACACTGTTTTCAATGCATTTCTCGCTAAAAGAGCTAAAATCGTGATTGTCTCTGTTGCTGAATGAGCTAGGACGCTATTCAACTCTAATCTAGGAGAGACTCACTAACTTCATGTAGGAACACCGTTACTTTGTCTCCTAACTCCTTTTCCTAACAAGACAACCTCAATGATAAGACGCACACTGTTTTCAATGTATTTCTTGATAAAAGAGCTAAGATCGTGATTGTCTCTGTTGCTGAATGAGCTAGGACGCTATTCAACTCTAATCTAGGAGAGACTCACTAACTTCATGTAGGAACACCGTTACTTTGTCACCTAACTCATTTTCCTAACAAGACAACCTCAATGATAAGACGCACACTGTTTTCAATGCATTTCTTGCTAAAGGAGCTAAGATCGTGATTGTCTCTGTTGCTGAATGAGCTAGGACGCTATTCAACTCTAATCTAGGAGAGACTCACTAACTTTATATAGGAACACCGTTACTTTGTCTCCTAACTCATTTTCCTAACAAGACAACCTCAATGATAAGACGCACTGTTTTCAATGCATTTCTTGCTAAAAGAGCTAAGATCGTGATTGTCTCTGTTGCTGAATGAGCTAGGACGCTATTCAACTCTTATCTAGGAGAGACTCACTAACTTCATGTAGGAACACCGTTACTTTGTCTCCTAACTCATTTTCCTAACAAGACAACCTCAATGATAAGACGCACACTGTTTTCAATGCATTTCTTGCTAAAAGAGCTAAGATCGTGATTGTCTCTGTTGCTGAATGAGCTAGGACGCTATTCAACTCTAATCTAAGAGAGACTCACTAACTTCATGTAGGAACACCGTTACTTTGTCTCCTAACTCATTTTCCTAACAAGACAATCTCAATGATAAGACGCACACTGTTTTCAATGCATTTCTTGCTAAAAGAGCTAAGATCGTGATTGTCTCTGTTGCTGAATGAGCTAGGACGCTATTCAACTCTAATCTAGGAGAGACTCACTAACTTCATGTAGGAACACCGTTACTTTGTCTCCTAACTCATTTTCCTAACAAGACAACCTCAATGATAAGACGCACACTGTTTTCAATGCATTTCTTGCTAAAAGAGCTAAGATCGTGATTGTCTCTATTGCTGAATGAGCTAGGACGCTATTCAACTCTAATCTAAGAGAGACTCACTAACTTCATGTAGGAACACCGTTACTTTGTCTCCTAACTCATTTTCCTAACAAGACAACCTCAATGATAAGACGCACACTGTTTTCAATGCATTTCTTGCTAAAAGAGCTAAGATCGTGATTGTCTCTGTTGCTGAATGTGCTAGGACGCTATTCAACTCTAATCTAAGAGAGACTCACTAACTTCATGTAGGAACACCGTTACTTTGTCTCCTAACTCATTTTCCTAACAAGACAACCTCAATGATAAGACGCACACTGTTTTCAATGCATTTCTTGCTAAAAGAGCTAAGATCGTGATTGTCTCTGTTGCTGAATGTGCTAGGACGCTATTCAACTCTAATCTAAGAGAGACTCACTAACTTCATGTAGGAACACCGTTACTTTGCCTCCTAACTCATTTTCCTAACAAGACAACCTCAATGATAAGACGCACACTGTTTTCAATGCATTTCTTGCTAAAAGAGCTAAGATCGTGATTGTCTCTGTTGCTGAATGAGCTAGGACGCTATTCAACTCTAATCTAGGAGAGACTCACTAACTTCATGTAGGAACACCGTTACTTTGTCTCCTAACTCATTTCCCTAACAAGACAACCTCAATGATAAGACGCACACTGTTTTCAATGCATTTCTTGCTAAAAGAGCTAAGATCGTGATTGTCTCTGTTGCTGAATGAGCTAGGACTCTATTCAACTCTAATCTAGGAGAGACTCACTAACTTCATGTAGGAACACCGTTACTTTGTCTCCTAACTCATTTTCCTAACAAGACAACCTCAATGATAAGACGCACACTGTTTTCAATGCATTTCTTGCTAAAAGAGCTAAGATCGTGATTGTCTCTGTTGCTGAATGAGCTAGGACGCTATTCAACTCTAATCTAGGAGAGACTCACTAACTTCATGTAGGAACACCGTTAGTTTGTCTCCTAACTCATTTTCCTAACAAGACAACCTCAATGATAAGACGCACTGTTTTCAATGCATTTCTTGCTAAAAGAGCTAAGATCGTGATTGTCTCTGTTGCTGAATGAGCTAGGACGCTATTCAACTCTTATCTAGGAGAGACTCACTAACTTCATGTAGGAACACCGTTACTTTGTCTCCTAACTCATTTTCCTAACAAGACAACCTCAATGATAAGACGCACACTGTTTTCAATGCATTTCTTGCTAAAAGAGCTAAGATCGTGATTGTCTCTGTTGCTGAATGAGCTAGGACGCTATTCAACTCTAATCTAAGAGAGACTCACTAACTTCATGTAGGAACACCGTTACTTAGTCTCCTAACTCATTTCCCTAACAAGACAACCTCAATGATAAGACGCACACTGTTTTCAATGCATTTCTTGCTAAAAGAGCTAAGATCGTGATGTCTCTGTTGCTGAATGTGCTAGGACGCTATTCAACTCTAATCTAAGAGAGACTCACTAACTTCATGTAGGAACACCGTTACTTAGTCTCCTAACTCATTTCCCTAACAAGACAACCTCAATGATAAGACGCACACTGTTTTCAATGCATTTCTTGCTAAAAGAGCTAAGATCGTGATTGTCTCTGTTGCTGAATGAGCTAGGACGCTATTCAACTCTAATCTAAGAGAGACTCACTAACTTCATGTAGGAACACCGTTACTTTGTCTCCTAACTCATTTTCCTAACAAGACAATCTCAATGATAAGACGCACACTGTTTTCAATGCATTTCTTGCTAAAAGAGCTAAGATCGTGATTGTCTCTGTTGCTGAATGAGCTAGGACGCTATTCAACTCTAATCTAGGAGAGACTCACTAACTTCATGTAGGAACACCGTTACTTTGTCTCCTAACTCATTTTCCTAACAAGACAACCTCAATGATAAGACGCACGCTGTTTTCAATGCATTTCTTGCTAAAAGAGCTAAGATCGTGATTGTCTCTATTGCTGAATGAGCTAGGACGCTATTCAACTCTAATCTAAGAGAGACTCACTAACTTCATGTACGAACACCGTTACTTTGTCTCCTAACTCATTTTCCTAACAAGACAACCTCAATGATAAGACGCACACTGTTTTCAATGCATTTCTTGCTAAAAGAGCTAAGATCGTGATTGTCTCTGTTGCTGAATGTGCTAGGACGCTATTCAACTCTAATCTAAGAGAGACTCACTAACTTCATGTAGGAACACCGTTACTTTGTCTCCTAACTCATTTTCCTAACAAGACAACCTCAATGATAAGACGCACACTGTTTTCAATGCATTTCTTGCTAAAAGAGCTAAGATCGTGATTGTCTCTGTTGCTGAATGTGCTAGGACGCTATTCAACTCTAATCTAAGAGAGACTCACTAACTTCATGTAGGAACACCGTTACTTTGCCTCCTAACTCATTTTCCTAACAAGACAACCTCAATGATAAGACGCACACTGTTTTCAATGCATTTCTTGCTAAAAGAGCTAAGATCGTGATTGTCTCTGTTGCTGAATGAGCTAGGACGCTATTCAACTCTAATCTAGGAGAGACTCACTAACTTCATGTAGGAACACCGTTACTTTGTCTCCTAACTCATTTCCCTAACAAGACAACCTCAATGATAAGACGCACACTGTTTTCAATGCATTTCTTGCTAAAAGAGCTAAGATCGTGATTGTCTCTGTTGCTGAATGAGCTAGGACTCTATTCAACTCTAATCTAGGAGAGACTCACTAACTTCATGTAGGAACACCGTTACTTTGTCTCCTAACTCATTTTCCTAACAAGACAACCTCAATGATAAGACGCACACTGTTTTCAATGCATTTCTTGCTAAAAGAGCTAAGATCGTGATTGTCTCTGTTGCTGAATGAGCTAGGACGCTATTCAACTCTAATCTAGGAGAGACTCACTAACTTCATGTAGGAACACCGTTACTTTGTCTCCTAACTCATTTTCCTAACAAGACAACCTCAATGATAAGACGCACACTGTTTTCAATGCATTTCTTGCTAAAAGAGCTAAGATCGTGATTGTCTCTGTTGCTGAATGTGCTAGGACGCTATTCAACTCTAATCTAAGAGATACTCACTAACTTCATGTAGGAACACCGTTACTTTGTCACCTAACTCATTTTCCTAACAAGACAACCTCAATGATAAGACGCACACTGTTTTCAATGCATTTCTTGCTAAAAGAGCTAAGATCGTGATTGTCTCTGTTGCTGAATGAGCTAGGACGCTATTCAACTCTAATCTAGGAGAGACTCACTAACTTCATGTAGGAACACCGTTAGTTTGTCTCCTAACTCATTTTCCTAACAAGACAACCTCAATGATAAGACGCACACTGTTTTCAATGCATTTCTTGCTAAAAGAGCTAAGATCGTGATTGTCTCTGTTGCTGAATGTGCTAGGACGCTATTCAACTCTAATCTAAGAGAGACTCACTAACTTCATGTAGGAACACCGTTACTTTGTCTCCTAACTCATTTTCCTAACAAGACAACCTCAATGATAAGACGCACACTGTTTTCAATGCATTTCTTGCTAAAAGAGCTAAGATCGTGATTGTCTCTGTTGCTGAATGAGCTAGGACGCTATTCAACTCTAATCTAGGAGAGACTCACTAACTTCATGTAGAAACACCGTTACTTTGTCTCCTAACTCATTTTCCTAACAAGACAACCTCAATGATAAGACGCACACTGTTTTCAATGCATTTCTCGCTAAAAGAGCTAAGATCGTGATTGTCTCTGTTGCTGAATGAGCTAGGACGCTATTCAACTCTAATCTAGGAGAGACTCACTAACTTCATGTAGGAACACCGTTACTTTGTCTCCTAACTCCTTTTCCTAACTAGACAACCTCAATGATAAGACGCACACTGTTTTCAATGTATTTCTTGATAAAAGAGCTAAGATCGTGATTGTCTCTGTTGCTGAATGAGCTAGGACGCTATTCAACTCTAATCTAAGAGAGACTCACTAACTTCATGTAGGAACACCGTTACTTTGTCTCCTAACTCATTTTCCTAACAAGACAACCTCAATGATAAGACGCACTGTTTTCAATGCATTTCTTGCTAAAAGAGCTAAGATCGTGATTGTCTCTGTTGCTGAATGAGCTAGGACGCTATTCAACTCTTATCTAGGAGAGACTCACTAACTTCATGTAGGAACACCGTTACTTTGTCTCCTAACTCATTTTCCTAACAAGACAACCTCAATGATAAGACGCACACTGTTTTCAATGCATTTCTTGCTAAAAGAGCTAAGATCGTGATTGTCTCTGTTGCTGAATGAGCTAGGACGCTATTCAACTCTAATCTAAGAGAGACTCACTAACTTCATGTAGGAACACCGTTACTTTGTCTCCTAACTCATTTTCCTAACAAGACAACCTCAATGATAAGACGCACACTGTTTTCAATGCATTTCTTGCTAAAAGAGCTAAGATCGTGATTGTCTCTGTTGCTGAATGAGCTAGGACGCTATTCAACTCTAATCTAGGAGAGACTCACTAACTTCATGTAGGAACACCGTTACTTTGTCTCCTAACTCATTTTCCTAACAAGACAACCTCAATGATAAGACGCACACTGTTTTCAATGCATTTCTTGCTAAAAGAGCTAAGATCGTGATTGTCTCTATTGCTGAATGAGCTAGGACGCTATTCAACTCTAATCTAAGAGAGACTCACTAACTTCATGTAGGAACACCGTTACTTAGTCTCCTAACTCATTTCCCTAACAAGACAACCTCAATGATAAGACGCACACTGTTTTCAATGCATTTCTTGCTAAAAGAGCTAAGATCGTGATGTCTCTGTTGCTGAATGTGCTAGGACGCTATTCAACTCTAATCTAAGAGAGACTCACTAACTTCATGTAGGAACACCGTTACTTAGTCTCCTAACTCATTTCCCTAACAAGACAACCTCAATGATAAGACGCACACTGTTTTCAATGCATTTCTTGCTAAAAGAGCTAAGATCGTGATTGTCTCTGTTGCTGAATGAGCTAGGACGCTATTCAACTCTAATCTAGGAGAGACTCACTAACTTCATGTAGGAACACCGTTACTTTGTCTCCTAACTCATTTTCCTAACAAGACAACCTCAATGATAAGACGCACACTGTTTTCAATGCATTTCTTGCTAAAAGAGCTAAGATCGTGATTGTCTCTGTTGCTGAATGTGCTAGGACGCTATTCAACTCTAATCTAAGAGAGACTCACTAACTTCATGTAGGAACACCGTTACTTTGTCTCCTAACTCATTTTTCTAACAAGACAACCTCAATGATAAGACGCACATTGTTTTCAATGCATTTCTCGCTAAAAGAGCTAAGATCGTGATTGTCTCTGTTGCTGAATGAGCTAGGACGCTATTCAACTCTAATCTAGGAGAGACTCACTAACTTCATGTAGGAACACCGTTACTTTGTCTCCTAACTCCTTTTCCTAACAAGACAACCTTAATGATAAGACGCACACTGTTTTCAATGTATTTCTTGATAAAAGAGCTAAGATCGTGATTGTCTCTGTTGCTGAATGAGCTAGGACGCTATTCAACTCTAATCTAAGAGAGACTCACTAACTTCATGTAGGAACACCGTTACTTTGTCTCCTAACTCATTTTCCTAACAAGACAACCTCAATGATAAGACGCACACTGTTTTCAATGCATTTCTTGCTAAAAGAGCTAAGATCGTGATTGTCTCTGTTGATGAATGAGCTAGGACGCTATTCAACTCTAATCTAGGAGAGACTCACTAACTTCATGTAGGAACACCGTTACTTTGTCTCCTAACTCATTTTCCTAACAAGACAACCTCAATGATAAGACGCACACTGTTTTCAATGCATTTCTTGCTAAAAGAGCTAAGATCGTGATTGTCTCTGTTGCTGAATGAGCTAGGACGCTATTCAACTCAAATCTAGGAGAGACTCACTAACTTCATGTAGGAACACCGTTACTTTGTCTCCTAACTCATTTTCCTAACAAGACAACCTCAATGATAAGACGCACACTGTTTTCAATGCATTTCTTGCTAAAAGAGCTAAGATCGTGATTGTCTCTGTTGCTGAATGAGCTAGGACGCTATTCAACTCTAATATAAGAGAGACTCACTAACTTCATGTAGGAACACCGTTATTTTGTCTCCTAACTCATTTTCCTAACAAGACAACCTCAATGATAAGACGCACACTGTTTTCAATGCATTTCTTGCTAAAAGAGCTAAGATCGTGATTGTCTCTGTTGCTGAATGAGCTAGGACGCTATTCAACTCTAATCTAGGAGAGACTCACTAACTTCATGTAGGAACACCGTTACTTTGTCTCCTAACTCATTTTCCTAACAAGACAACCTCAATGATAAGACGCACACTGTTTTCAATGCATTTCTTGCTAAAAGAGCTAAGATCGTGATTGTCTCTGTTGCTGAATGAGCTAGGACGCTATTCAACTCTAATCTAGGAGAGACTCACTAACTTCATGTAGGAACACCGTTACTTTGTCTCCTAACTCATTTTCCTAACAAGTCAACCTCAATGATACGACGCACACTGTTTTCAATGCATTTCTTGCTAAAAGAGCTAAGATCGTGATTGTCTCTGTTGCTGAATGAGCTAGGACGCTATTCAACTCTAATCTAGGAGAGACTCACTAACTTCATGTAGGAACACCGTTACTTTGTCACCTAACTCATTTTCCTAACAAGACAACCTCAATGATAAGACGCACACTGTTTTCAATGCATTTCTTGCTAAAGTAGCTAAGATCGTGATTGTCTCTGTTGCTGAATGAGCTAGGACGCTATTCAACTCTAATCTAGGAGAGACTCACTAACTTTATATAGGAACACCGTTACTTTGTCTCCTAACTCATTTTCCTAACAAGACAACCTCAATGATAAGACGCACTGTTTTCAATGCATTTCTTGCTAAAAGAGCTAAGATCGTGATTGTCTCTGTTGCTGAATGAGCTAGGACGCTATTCAACTCTTATCTAGGAGAGACTCACTAACTTCATGTAGGAACACCGTTACTTTGTCTCCTAACTCATTTTCCTAACAAGACAACCTCAATGATAAGACGCACACTGTTTTCAATGCATTTCTTGCTAAAAGAGCTAAGATCGTGATTGTCTCTGTTGCTGAATGAGCTAGGACGCTATTCAACTCTAATCTAAGAGAGACTCACTAACTTCATGTAGGAACACCGTTACTTTGTCTCCTAACTCATTTTCCTAACAAGACAACCTCAATGATAAGACGCACACTGTTTTCAATGCATTTCTTGCTAAAAGAGCTAAGATCGTGATTGTCTCTATTGCTGAATGAGCTAGGACGCTATTCAACTCTAATCTAAGAGAGACTCACTAACTTCATGTAGGAACACCGTTACTTTGTCTCCTAACTCATTTTCTTAACAAGACAACCTCAATGATAAGACGCACACTGTTTTCAATGCATTTCTTGCTAAAAGAGCTAAGATCGTGATTGTCTCTGTTGCTGAATGTGCTAGGACGCTATTCAACTCTAATCTAAGAGAGACTCACTAACTTCATGTAGGAACACCGTTACTTTGTCTCCTAACTCATTTTCCTAACAAGACAACCTCAATGATAAGACGCACACTGTTTTCAATGCATTTCTTGCTAAAAGAGCTAAGATCGTGATTGTCTCTGTTGCTGAATATGCTAGGACGCTATTCAACTCTAATCTAAGAGAGACTCACTAACTTCATGTAGGAACACCGTTACTTTGCCTCCTAACTCATTTTCCTAACAAGACAACCTCAATGATAAGACGCACACTGTTTTCAATGCATTTCTTGCTAAAAGAGCTAAGATCGTGATTGTCTCTGTTGCTGAATGAGCTAGGACGCTATTCAACTCTAATCTAGGAGAGACTCACTAACTTCATGTAGGAACACCGTTACTTTGTCTCCTAACTCATTTCCCTAACAAGACAACCTCAATGATAAGACGCACACTGTTTTCAATGCATTTCTTGCTAAAAGAGCTAAGATCGTGATTGTCTCTGTTGCTGAATGAGCTAGGACGCTATTCAACTCTAATCTAGGAGAGACTCACTAACTTCATGTAGGAACACCGTTACTTTGTCTCCTAACTCATTTTCCTAACAAGACAACCTCAATGATAAGACGCACACTGTTTTCAATGCATTTCTTGCTAAAAGAGCTAAGATCATGATTGTATCTGTTGCTGAATGAGCTAGGACGCTATTCAACTCTAATCTAGGAGAGACTCACTAACTTCATGTAGGAACACCGTTACTTTGTCTCCTAACTCATTTTCCTAACAAGACAACCTCAATGATAAGACGCACACTGTTTTCAATGCATTTCTTGCTAAAAGAGCTAAGATCGTGATTGTCTCTGTTGCTGAATGTGCTAGGACGCTATTCAACTCTAATCTAAGAGATACTCACTAACTTCATGTAGGAACACCGTTACTTTGTCACCTAACTCATTTTCCTAACAAGACAACCTCAATGATAAGACGCACACTGTTTTCAATGCATTTCTTGCTAAAAGAGCTAAGATCGTGATTGTCTCTGTTGCTGAATGAGCTAGGACGCTATTCAACTCTAATCTAGGAGAGACTCACTAACTTCATGTAGGAACACCGTTAGTTTGTCTCCTAACTCATTTTCCTAACAAGACAACCTCAATGATAAGACGCACACTGTTTTCAATGCATTTCTTGCTAAAAGAGCTAAGATCGTGATTGTCTCTGTTGCTGAATGTGCTAGGACGCTATTCAACTCTAATCTAAGAGAGACTCACTAACTTCATGTAGGAACACCGTTACTTTGTCTCCTAACTCATTTTCCTAACAAGACAACCTCAATGATAAGACGCACACTGTTTTCAATGCATTTCTTGCTAAAAGAGCTAAGATCGTGATTGTCTCTGTTGCTGAATGAGCTAGGACGCTATTCAACTCTAATCTAGGAGAGACTCACTAACTTCATGTAGAAACACCGTTACTTTGTCTCCTAACTCATTTTCCTAACAAGACAACCTCAATGATAAGACGCACACTGTTTTCAATGCATTTCTCGCTAAAAGAGCTAAGATCGTGATTGTCTCTGTTGCTGAATGAGCTAGGACGCTATTCAACTCTAATCTAGGAGAGACTCACTAACTTCATGTAGGAACACCGTTACTTTGTCTCCTAACTCCTTTTCCTAACAAGACAACCTCAATGATAAGACGCACACTGTTTTCAATGTATTTCTTGATAAAAGAGCTAAGATCGTGATTGTCTCTGTTGCTGAATGAGCTAGGACGCTATTCAACTCTAATCTAAGAGAGACTCACTAACTTCATGTAGGAACACCGTTACTTTGTCTCCTAACTCATTTTCCTAACAAGACAACCTCAATGATAAGACGCACTGTTTTCAATGCATTTCTTGCTAAAAGAGCTAAGATCGTGATTGTCTCTGTTGCTGAATGAGCTAGGACGCTATTCAACTCTTATCTAGGAGAGACTCACTAACTTCATGTAGGAACACCGTTACTTTGTCTCCTAACTCATTTTCCTAACAAGACAACCTCAATGATAAGACGCACACTGTTTTCAATGCATTTCTTGCTAAAAGAGCTAAGATCGTGATTGTCTCTGTTGCTGAATGAGCTAGGACGCTATTCAACTCTAATCTAAGAGAGACTCACTAACTTCATGTAGGAACACCGTTACTTTGTCTCCTAACTCATTTTCCTAACAAGACAACCTCAATGATAAGACGCACACTGTTTTCAATGCATTTCTTGCTAAAAGAGCTAAGATCGTGATTGTCTCTGTTGCTGAATGAGCTAGGACGCTATTCAACTCTAATCTAGGAGAGACTCACTAACTTCATGTAGGAACACCGTTACTTTGTCTCCTAACTCATTTTCCTAACAAGACAACCTCAATGATAAGACGCACACTGTTTTCAATGCATTTCTTGCTAAAAGAGCTAAGATCGTGATTGTCTCTATTGCTGAATGAGCTAGGACGCTATTCAACTCTAATCTAAGAGAGACTCACTAACTTCATGTAGGAACACCGTTACTTTGTCTCCTAACTCATTTTCCTAACAAGACAACCTCAATGATAAGACGCACACTGTTTTCAATGCATTTCTTGCTAAAAGAGCTAAGATCGTGATTGTCTCTGTTGCTGAATGAGCTAGGACGCTATTCAACTCTAATCTAGGAGAGACTCACTAACTTCATGTAGAAACACCGTTACTTTGTCTCCTAACTCATTTTCCTAACAAGACAACCTCAATGATAAGACGCACACTGTTTTGAATGCATTTCTCGCTAAAAGAGCTAAGATCGTGATTGTCTCTGTTGCTGAATGAGCTAGGACGCTATTCAACTCTAATCTAGGAGAGACTCACTAACTTCATGTAGGAACACCGTTACTTTGTCTCCTAACTCCTTTTCCTAACTAGACAACCTCAATGATAAGACGCACACTGTTTTCAATGTATTTCTTGATAAAAGAGCTAAGATCGTGATTGTCTCTGTTGCTGAATGAGCTAGGACGCTATTCAACTCTAATCTAAGAGAGACTCACTAACTTCATGTAGGAACACCGTTACTTTGTCTCCTAACTCATTTTCCTAACAAGACAACCTCAATGATAAGACGCACTGTTTTCAATGCATTTCTTGCTAAAAGAGCTAAGATCGTGATTGTCTCTGTTGCTGAATGAGCTAGGACGCTATTCAACTCTTATCTAGGAGAGACTCACTAAATTCATGTAGGAACACCGTTACTTTGTCTCCTAACTCATTTTCCTAACAAGACAACCTCAATGATAAGACGCACACTGTTTTCAATGCATTTCTTGCTAAAAGAGCTAAGATCGTGATTGTCTCTGTTGCTGAATGAGCTAGGACGCTATTCAACTCTAATCTAAGAGAGACTCACTAACTTCATGTAGGAACACCGTTACTTTGTCTCCTAACTCATTTTCCTAACAAGACAACCTCAATGATAAGACGCACACTGTTTTCAATGCATTTCTTGCTAAAAGAGCTAAGATCGTGATTGTCTCTGTTGCTGAATGTGCTAGGACGCTATTCAACTCTAATCTAAGAGAGACTCACTAACTTCATGTAGGAACACCGTTACTTTGTCTCCTAACTCATTTTCCTAACAAGACAACCTCAATGATAAGACGCACACTGTTTTCAATGCATTTCTTGCTAAAAGAGCTAAGATCGTGATTGTCTCTGTTGCTGAATGTGCTAGGACGCTATTCAACTCTAATCTAAGAGAGACTCACTAACTTCATGTAGGAACACCGTTACTTTGCCTCCTAACTCATTTTCCTAACAAGACAACCTCAATGATAAGACGCACACTGTTTTCAATGCATTTCTTGCTAAAAGAGATAAGATCGTGATTGTCTCTGTTGCTGAATGAGCTAGGACGCTATTCAACTCTAATCTAGGAGAGACTCACTAACTTCATGTAGGAACACCGTTACTTTGTCTCCTAACTCATTTCCCTAACAAGACAACCTCAATGATAAGACGCACACTGTTTTCAATGCATTTCTTGCTAAAAGAGCTAAGATCGTGATTGTCTCTGTTGCTGAATGAGCTAGGACGCTATTCAACTCTAATCTAGGAGAGACTCACTAACTTCATGTAGGAACACCGTTACTTTGTCTCCTAACTCATTTTCCTAACAAGACAACCTCAATGATAAGACGCACACTGTTTTCAATGCATTTCTTGCTAAAAGAGCTAAGATCGTGATTGTCTCTGTTGCTGAATGAGCTAGGACGCTATTCAACTCTAATCTAGGAGAGACTCACTAACTTCATGTAGGAACACCGTTACTTTGTCTCCTAACTCATTTTCCTAACAAGACAACCTCAATGATAAGACGCACACTGTTTTCAATGCATTTCTTGCTAAAAGAGCTAAGATCGTGATTGTCTCTGTTGCTGAATGTGCTAGGACGCTATTCAACTCTAATCTAAGAGATACTCACTAACTTCATGTAGGAACACCGTTACTTTGTCACCTAACTCATTTTCCTAACAAGACAACCTCAATGATAAGACGCACACTGTTTTCAATGCATTTCTTGCTAAAAGAGCTAAGATCGTGATTGTCTCTGTTGCTGAATGAGCTAGGACGCTATTCAACTCTAATCTAGGAGAGACTCACTAACTTCATGTAGGAACACCGTTAGTTTGTCTCCTAACTCATTTTCCTAACAAGACAACCTCAATGATAAGAAGCACACTGTTTTCAATGCATTTCTTGCTAAAAGAGCTAAGATTGTGATTGTCTCTGTTGCTGAATGTGCTAGGACGCTATTCAACTCTAATCTAAGAGAGACTCACTAACTTCATGTAGGAACACCGTTACTTTGTCTCCTAACTCATTTTCCTAACAAGACAACCTCAATGATAAGACGCACACTGTTTTCAATGCATTTCTTGCTAAAAGAGCTAAGATCGTGATTGTCTCTGTTGCTGAATGAGCTAGGACGCTATTCAACTCTAATCTAGGAGAGACTCACTAACTTCATGTAGAAACACCGTTACTTTGTCTCCTAACTCATTTTCCTAACAAGACAACCTCAATGATAAGACGCACACTGTTTTCAATGCATTTCTCGCTAAAAGAGCTAAGATCGTGATTGTCTCTGTTGCTGAATGAGCTAGGACGCTATTCAACTCTAATCTAGGAGAGACTCACTAACTTCATGTAGGAACACCGTTACTTTGTCTCCTAACTCATTTTCCTAACAAGACAACCTCAATGATAAGACGCACACTGTTTTCAATGCATTTCTTGCTAAAAGAGCTAAGATCGTGATTGTCTCTGTTGCTGAATGAGCTAGGACGCTATTCAACTCTAATCTAGGAGAGACTCACTAACTTCATGTAGGAACACCGTTACTTTGTCTCCTAACTCATTTTCCTTACAAGACAACCTCAATGATAAGACGCACACTGTTTTCAATGCATTTCTAGCTAAAAGAGCTAAGATCGTGATTGTCTCTATTGCTGAATGAGCTAGGACGCTATTCAACTCTAATCTAAGAGAGACTCACTAACTTCATGTAGGAACACCGTTACTTAGTCTCCTAACTCATTTCCCTAACAAGACAACCTCAATGATAAGACGCACACTGTTTTCAATGCATTTCTTGCTAAAAGAGCTAAGATCGTGATGTCTCTGTTGCTGAATGTGCTAGGACGCTATTCAACTCTAATCTAAGAGAGACTCACTAACTTCATGTAGGAACACCGTTACTTAGTCTCCTAACTCATTTCCCTAACAAGACAACCTCAATGATAAGACGCACACTGTTTTCAATGCATTTCTTGCTAAAAGAGCTAAGATCGTGATTGTCTCTGTTGCTGAATGAGCTAGGACGCTATTCAACTCTAATCTAGGAGAGACTCACTAACTTCATGTAGGAACACCGTTACTTTGTCTCCTAACTCATTTTCCTAACAAGACAACCTCAATGATAAGACGCACACTGTTTTCAATGCATTTCTTGCTAAAAGAGCTAAGATCGTGATTGTCTCTGTTGATGAATGAGCTAGGACGCTATTCAACTCTAATCTAGGAGAGACTCACTAACTTCATGTAGGAACACCGTTACTTTGTCTCCTAACTCATTTTCCTAACAAGACAACCTCAATGATAAGACGCACACTGTTTTCAATGCATTTCTTGCTAAAAGAGCTAAGATCGTGATTGTCTCTGTTGCTGAATGAGCTAGGACGCTATTCAACTCAAATCTAGGAGAGACTCACTAACTTCATGTAGGAACACCGTTACTTTGTCTTCTAACTCATTTTCCTAACAAGACAACCTCAATGATAAGACGCACACTGTTTTCAATGCATTTCTTGCTAAAAGAGCTAAGATCGTGATTGTCTCTGTTGCTGAATGAGCTAGGACGCTATTCAACTCTAATAGACTCACTAACTTCATGTAGGAACACCGTTATTTTGTCTCCTAACTCATTTTCCTAACAAGACAACCTCAATGATAAGACGCACACTGTTTTCAATGCATTTCTTGCTAAAAGAGCTAAGATCGTGATTGTCTCTGTTGCTGAATGAGCTAGGACGCTATTCAACTCTAATCTAGGAGAGACTCACTAACTTCATGTAGGAACACCGTTACTTTGTCTCCTAACTCATTTTCCTAACAAGACAACCTCAATGATAAGACGCACACTGTTTTCAATGCATTTCTTGCTAAAAGAGCTAAGATCGTGATTGTCTCTGTTGCTGAATGAGCTAGGACGCTATTCAACTCTAATCTAGGAGAGACTCACTAACTTCATGTAGGAACACCGTTACTTTGTCTCCTAACTCATTTTCCTAACAAGACAACCTCAATGATACGACGCACACTGTTTTCAATGCATTTCTTGCTAAAAGAGCTAAGATCGTGATTGTCTCTGTTGCTGAATGAGCTAGGACGCTATTCAACTCTAATCTAGGAGAGACTCACTAACTTCATGTAGGAACACCGTTACTTTGTCACCTAACTCATTTTCCTAACAAGACAACCTCAATGATAAGACGCACACTGTTTTCAATGCATTTCTTGCTAAAGGAGCTAAGATCGTGATTGTCTCTGTTGCTGAATGAGCTAGGACGCTATTCAACTCTAATCTAGGAGAGACTCACTAACTTTATATAGGAACACCGTTACTTTGTCTCCTAACTCATTTTCCTAACAAGACAACCTCAATGATAAGACGCACTGTTTTCAATGCATTTCTTGCTAAAAGAGCTAAGATCGTGATTGTCTCTGTTGCTGAATGAGCTAGGACGCTATTCAACTCTTATCTAGGAGAGACTCACTATTTTCATGTAGGAACACCGTTACTTTGTCTCCTAACTCATTTTCCTAACAAGACAACCTCAATGATAAGACGCACACTGTTTTCAATGCATTTCTTGCTAAAAGAGCTAAGATCGTGATTGTCTCTGTTGCTGAATGAGCTAGGACGCTATTCAACTCTAATCTAAGAGAGACTCACTAACTTCATGTAGGAACACCGTTACTTTGTCTCCTAACTCATTTTCCTAACAAGACAACCTCAATGATAAGACGCACACTGTTTTCAATGCATTTCTTGCTAAAAGAGCTAAGATCGTGATTGTCTCTGTTGCTGAATGAGCTAGGACGCTATTCAACTCTAATCTAGGAGAGACTCACTAACTTCATGTAGGAACACCGTTACTTTGTCTCCTAACTCATTTTCCTAACAAGACAACCTCAATGATAAGACGCACACTGTTTTCAATGCATTTCTTGCTAAAAGAGCTAAGATCGTGATTGTCTCTATTGCTGAATGAGCTAGGACGCTATTCAACTCTAATCTAAGAGAGACTCACTAACTTCATGTAGGAACACCGTTACTTTGTCTCCTAACTCATTTTCCTAACAAGACAACCTCAATGATAAGACGCACACTGTTTTCAATGCATTTCTTGCTAAAAGAGCTAAGATCGTGATTGTCTCTGTTGCTGAATGTGCTAGGACGCTATTCAACTCTAATCTAAGGGAGACTCACTAACTTCATGTAGGAACACCGTTACTTTGTCTCCTAACTCATTTTCCTAACAAGACAACCTCAATGATAAGACGCACACTGTTTTCAATGCATTTCTTGCTAAAAGAGCTAAGATCGTGATTGTCTCTGTTGCTGAATGTGCTAGGACGCTATTCAACTCTAATCTAAGAGAGACTCACTAACTTCATGTAGGAACACCGTTACTTTGCCTCCTAACTCATTTTCCTAACAAGACAACCTCAATGATAAGACGCACACTGTTTTCAATGCATTTCTTGCTAAAAGAGCTAAGATCGTGATTGTCTCTGTTGCTGAATGAGCTAGGACGCTACTCAACTCTAATCTAGGAGAGACTCACTAACTTCATGTAGGAACACCGTTACTTTGTCTCCTAACTCATTTCCCTAACAAGACAACCTCAATGATAAGACGCACACTGTTTTCAATGCATTTCTTGCTAAAAGAGCTAAGATCGTGATTGTCTCTGTTGCTGAATGAGCTAGGACGCTATTCAACTCTAATCTAGGAGAGACTCACTAACTTCATGTAGGAACACCGTTACTTTGTCTCCTAACTCATTTTCCTAACAAGACAACCTCAATGATAAGACGCACACTGTTTTCAATGCATTTCTTGCTAAAAGAGCTAAGATCGTGATTGTCTCTGTTGCTGAATGAGCTAGGACGCTATTCAACTCTAATCTAGGAGAGACTCACTAACTTCATGTAGGAACACCGTTACTTTGTCTCCTAACTCATTTTCCTAACAAGACAACCTCAATGATAAGACGCACACTGTTTTCAATGCATTTCTTGCTAAAAGAGCTAAGATCGTGATTGTCTCTGTTGCTGAATGTGCTAGGACGCTATTCAACTCTAATCTAAGAGATACTCACTAACTTCATGTAGGAACACCGTTACTTTGTCACCTAACTCATTTTCCTAACAAGACAACCTCAATGATAAGACGCACACTGTTTTCAATGCATTTCTTGCTAAAAGAGCTAAGATCGTGATTGTCTCTGTTGCTGAATGAGCTAGGACGCTATTCAACTCTAATCTAGGAGAGACTCACTAACTTCATGTAGGAACACCGTTAGTTTGTCTCCTAACTCATTTTCCTAACAAGACAACCTCAATGATAAGACGCACACTGTTTTCAATGCATTTCTTGCTAAAAGAGCTAAGATCGTGATTGTCTCTGTTGCTGAATGTGCTAGGACGCTATTCAACTCTAATCTAAGAGAGACTCACTAACTTCATGTAGGAACACCGTTACTTTGTCTCCTAACTCATTTTCCTAACAAGACAACCTCAATGATAAGACGCACACTGTTTTCAATGCATTTCTTGCTAAAAGAGCTAAGATCGTGATTGTCTCTGTTGCTGAATGAGCTAGGACGCTATTCAACTCTAATCTAGGAGAGACTCACTAACTTCATGTAGAAACACCGTTACTTTGTCTCCTAACTCATTTTCCTAACAAGACAACCTCAATGATAAGACGCACACTGTTTTCAATGCATTTCTCGCTAAAAGAGCTAAGATCGTGATTGTCTCTGTTGCTGAATGAGCTAGGACGCTATTCAACTCTAATCTAGGAGAGACTCACTAACTTCATGTAGGAACACCGTTACTTTGTCTCCTAACTCCTTTTCCTAACTAGACAACCTCAATGATAAGACGCACACTGTTTTCAATGTATTTCTTGATAAAAGAGCTAAGATCGTGATTGTCTCTGTTGCTGATTGAGCTAGGACGCTATTCAACTCTAATCTAAGAGAGACTCACTAACTTCATGTAGGAACACCGTTACTTTGTCTCCTAACTCATTTTCCTAACAAGACAACCTCAATGATAAGACGCACTGTTTTCAATGCATTTCTTGCTAAAAGAGCTAAGATCGTGATTGTCTCTGTTGCTGAATGAGCTAGGACGCTATTCAACTCTTATCTAGGAGAGACTCACTAACTTCATGTAGGAACACCGTTACTTTGTCTCCTAACTCATTTTCCTAACAAGACAACCTCAATGATAAGACGCACACTGTTTTCAATGCATTTCTTGCTAAAAGAGCTAAGATCGTGATTGTCTCTGTTGCTGAATGAGCTAGGACGCTATTCAACTCTAATCTAAGAGAGACTCACTAACTTCATGTAGGAACACCGTTACTTTGTCTCCTAACTCATTTTCCTAACAAGACAACCTCAATGATAAGACGCACTGTTTTCAATGCATTTCTTGCTAAAAGAGCTAAGATCGTGATTGTCTCTGTTGCTGAATGAGCTAGGACGCTATTCAACTCTTATCTAGGAGAGACTCACTAACTTCATGTAGGAACACCGTTACTTTGTCTCCTAACTAATTTTCCTAACAAGACAACTTCAATGATAAGACGCACACTGTTTTCAATGCATTTCTTGCTAAAAGAGCTAAGATCGCGATTGTCTCTGTTGCTGAATGAGCTAGGACGCTATTCAACTCTAATCTAAGAGAGACTCACTAACTTCATGTAGGAACACCGTTACTTTGTCTCCTAACTCATTTTCCTAACAAGACAACCTCAATGATAAGACGCACACTGTTTTCAATGCATTTCTTGCTAAAAGAGCTAAGATCGTGATTGTCTCTGTTGCTGAATGAGCTAGGACACTATTCAACTCTAATCTAGGAGAGACTCACTAACTTCATGTAGGAACACCGTTACTTTGTCTCCTAACTCATTTTCCTAACAAGACAACCTCAATGATAAGACGCACACTGTTTTCAATGCATTTCTTGCTAAAAGAGCTAAGATCGTGATTGTCTCTATTGCTGAATGAGCTAGGACGCTATTCAACTCTAATCTAAGAGAGACTCACTAACTTCATGTAGGAACACCGTTACTTTGTCTCCTAACTCATTTTCCTAACAAGACAACCTCAATGATAAGACGCACACTGTTTTCAATGCATTTCTTGCTAAAAGAGCTAAGATCGTGATTGTCTCTGTTGCTGAATGAGCTAGGACGCTATTCAACTCTAATCTAGGAGAGACTCACTAACTTCATGTAGAAACACCGTTACTTTGTCTCCTAACTCATTTTCCTAACAAGACAACCTCAATGATAAGACGCACACTGTTTTCAATGCATTTCTCGCTAAAAGAGCTAAGATCGTGATTGTCTCTGTTGCTGAATGAGCTAGGACGCTATTTAACTCTAATCTAGGAGAGACTCACTAACTTCATGTAGGAACACCGTTACTTTGTCTCCTAACTCCTTTTCCTAACTAGACAACCTCAATGATAAGATGCACACTGTTTTCAATGTATTTCTTGATAAAAGAGCTAAGATCGTGATTGTCTCTGTTGCTGAATGAGCTAGGACGCTATTCAACTCTAATCTAAGAGAGACTCACTAACTTCATGTAGGAACACCGTTACTTTGTCTCCTAACTCATTTTCCTAACAAGACAACCTCAATGATAAGACGCACTGTTTTCAATGCATTTCTTGCTAAAAGAGCTAAGATCGTGATTGTCTCTGTTGCTGAATGAGCTAGGACGCTATTCAACTCTTATCTAGGAGAGACTCACTAACTTCATGTAGGAACACCGTTACTTTGTCTCCTAACTCATTTTCCTAACAAGACAACCTCAATGATAAGACGCACACTGTTTTCAATGCATTTCTTGCTAAAAGAGCTAAGATCGTGATTGTCTCTGTTGCTGAATGAGCTAGGACGCTATTCAACTCTAATCTAAGAGAGACTCACTAACTTCATGTAGGAACACCGTTACTTTGTCTCCTAACTCATTTTCCTAACAAGACAACCTCAATGATAAGACGCACACTGTTTTCAATGCATTTCTTGCTAAAAGAGCTAAGATCGTGATTGTCTCTGTTGCTGAATGAGCTAGGACGCTATTCAACTCTAATCTAGGAGAGACTCACTAACTTCATGTAGGAACACCGTTACTTTGTCTCCTAACTCATTTTCCTAACAAGACAACCTCAATGATAAGACGCACACTGTTTTCAATGCATTTCTTGCTAAAAGAGCTAAGATCGTGATTGTCTCTATTGCTGAATGAGCTAGGACGCTATTCAACTCTAATCTAAGAGAGACTCACTAACTTCATGTAGGAACACCGTTACTTAGTCTCCTAACTCATTTCCCTAACAAGACAACCTCAATGATAAGACGCACACTGTTTTCAATGCATTTCTTGCTAAAAGAGCTAAGATCGTGATGTCTCTGTTGCTGAATGTGCTAGGACGCTATTCAACTTTAATCTAAGAGAGACTCACTAACTTCATGTAGGAACACCGTTACTTAGTCTCCTAACTCATTTCCCTAACAAGACAACCTCAATGATAAGACGCACACTGTTTTCAATGCATTTCTTGCTTAAAGAGCTAAGATCGTGATTGTCTCTGTTGCTGAATGAGCTAGGACGCTATTCAACTCTAATCTAGGAGAGACTCACTAACTTCATGTAGGAACACCGTTACTTTGTCTCCTAACTCATTTTCCTAACAAGACAACCTCAATGATAAGACGCACACTGTTTTCAATGCATTTCTTGCTAAAAGAGCTAAGATCGTGATTGTCTCTGTTGCTGAATGTGCTAGGACGCTATTCAACTCTAATCTAAGAGAGACTCACTAACTTCATGTAGGAACACCGTTACTTTGTCTCCTAACTCATTTTTCTAACAAGACAACCTCAATGATAAGACGCACATTGTTTTCAATGCATTTCTCGCTAAAAGAGCTAAGATCGTGATTGTCTCTGTTGCTGAATGAGCTAGGACGCTATTCAACTCTAATCTAGGAGAGACTCACTAACTTCATGTAGGAACACCGTTACTTTGTCTCCTAACTCCTTTTCCTAACAAGACAACCTTAATGATAAGACGCACACTGTTTTCAATGTATTTCTTGATAAAAGAGCTAAGATCGTGATTGTCTCTGTTGCTGAATGAGCTAGGACGCTATTCAACTCTAATCTAAGAGAGACTCACTAACTTCATGTAGGAACACCGTTACTTTGTCTCCTAACTCATTTTCCTAACAAGACAACCTCAATGATAAGACGCACACTGTTTTCAATGCATTTCTTGCTAAAAGAGCTAAGATCGTGATTGTCTCTGTTGATGAATGAGCTAGGACGCTATTCAACTCTAATCTAGGAGAGACTCACTAACTTCATGTAGGAACACCGTTACTTTGTCTCCTAACTCATTTTCCTAACAAGACAACCTCAATGATAAGACGCACACTGTTTTCAATGCATTTCTTGCTAAAAGAGCTAAGATCGTGATTGTCTCTGTTGCTGAATGAGCTAGGACGCTATTCAACTCAAATCTAGGAGAGACTCACTAACTTCATGTAGGAACACCGTTACTTTGTCTCCTAACTCATTTTCCTAACAAGACAACCTCAATGATAAGACGCACACTGTTTTCAATGCATTTCTTGCTAAAAGAGCTAAGATCGTGATTGTCTCTGTTGCTGAATGAGCTAGGACGCTATTCAACTCTAATATAAGAGAGACTCACTAACTTCATGTAGGAACACCGTTATTTTGTCTCCTAACTCATTTTCCTAACAAGACAACCTCAATGATAAGACGCACACTGTTTTCAATGCATTTCTTGCTAAAAGAGCTAAGATCGTGATTGTCTCTGTTGCTGAATGAGCTAGGACGCTATTCAACTCTAATCTAGGAGAGACTCACTAACTTCATGTAGGAACACCGTTACTTTGTCTCCTAACTCATTTTCCTAACAAGACAACCTCAATGATAAGACGCACACTGTTTTCAATGCATTTCTTGCTAAAAGAGCTAAGATCGTGATTGTCTCTGTTGCTGAATGAGCTAGGACGCTATTCAACTCTAATCTAGGAGAGACTCACTAACTTCATGTAGGAACACCGTTACTTTGTCTCCTAACTCATTTTCCTAACAAGACAACCTCAATGATACGACGCACACTGTTTTCAATGCATTTCTTGCTAAAAGAGCTAAGATCGTGATTGTCTCTGTTGCTGAATGAGCTAGGACGCTATTCAACTCTAATCTAGGAGAGACTCACTAACTTCATGTAGGAACACCGTTAGTTTGTCTCCTAACTCATTTTCCTAACAAGACAACCTCAATGATAACACGCACACTGTTTTCAATGCATTTCTTGCTAAAAGAGCTATGATCGTGATTGTCTCTGTTGCTGAATGAGCTAGGACGCTATTCAACTCTAATCTAGGAGAGACTCACTAACTTCATGTAGGAACACCGTTACTTTGTCTCCTAACTCATTTTCCTAACAAGACAACCTCAATGATAAGACGCACACTGTTTTCAATGCATTTCTTGCTAAAAGAGCTAAGATCGTGATTGTCTCTGTTGCTGAATGAGGTAGGACGCTATTCAACTCTAATCTAGGAGAGACTCACTAACTTCATGTAGGAACACCGTTACTTTGTCACCTAACTCATTTTCCTAACAAGACAACCTCAATGATAAGACGCACACTGTTTTCAATGCATTTCTTGCTAAAAGAGCTAAGATCGTGATTGTCTCTGTTGCTGAATGAGCTAGGACGCTATTCAACTCTAATCTAGGAGAGACTCACTAACTTCATGTAGGAACACCGTTACTTTGTCACCTAACTCATTTTCCTAACAAGACAACCTCAATGATAAGACGCACACTGTTTTCAATGCATTTCTTGCTAAAAGAGCTAAGATCGTGATTGTCTCTGTTGCTGAATGAGCTAGGACGCTATTCAACTCTAATCTAGGAGAGACTCACTAACTTCATATAGGAACACCGTTACTTTGTCTCCTAACTCATTTTCCTAACAAGACAACCTCAATGATAAGACGCACACTGTTTTCAATGCATTTCTTGCTAAAAGAGCTAAGATCGTGATTGTCTCTGTTGCTGAATGAGCTAGGACGCTATTCAACTCTTATCTAGGAGAGACTCACTAACTTCATGTAGGAACACCGTTACTTTGTCTCCTAACTCATTTTCCTAACAAGACAACCTCAATGATAAGACGCACACTGTTTTCAATGCATTTCTTGCTAAAAGAGCTAAGATCGTGATTGTCTCTGTTGCTGAATGAGCTAGGACGCTATTCAACTCTAATCTAGGAGAGACTCACTAACTTCATGTAGGAACACCGTTACTTTGTCTCCTAACTCATTTCCCTAACAAGACAACCTCAATGATAAGACGCACACTGTTTTCAATGCATTTCTTGCTAAAAGAGCTAAGATCGTGATTGTCTCTGTTGCTGAATGAGCTAGGACGCTATTCAACTCTAATCTAGGAGAGACTCACTAACTTCATGTAGGAACACCGTTACTTTGTCTCCTAACTCATTTTCCTAACAAGACAACCTCAATGATAAGACGCACACTGTTTTCAATGCATTTCTTGCTAAAAGAGCTAAGATCGTGATTGTGTCCGTTGCTGAATGAGCTAGGACGCTATTCACCTCTAATCTAAGAGAGACTCACTAACTTCAAGTAGGAACACTGTTACTTTGTCTCCTGACTCATTTTCCTAACAAGACAACCTCAATGATAAGACGCACACTGTTTTCAATGCATTTCTTGCTAAAAGAGCTAAGATCGTGATTGTCTCTGTTGCTGAATGAGCTAGGACGCTATTCAACTCTAATCTAGGAGAGACTCACTAACTTCATGTAGGAACACCGTTACTTTGCCTCCTAACTCATTTTCCTAACAAGACAACCTCAATGATAAGACGCACACTGTTTTCAATGCATTTCTTGCTAAAAGAGCTAAGATCGTGATTGTCTCTGTTGCTGAATGAGCTAGGACGCTATTCAACTCTAATCTAGGAGAGTCTCACTAACTTCATGTAGGAACACCGTTACTTTGTCTCCTAACTCATTTTCCTAACAAGACAACCTCAATGATAAGACGCACACTGTTTTCAATGCATTTCTTGCTAAAAGAGCTAAGATCGTGATTGTCTCTGTTGCTGAATGAGCTAGGACGCTATTCAACTCTAATCTAAGAGAGACTCACTAACTTCATGTAGGAACACCGTTACTTTGCCTCCTAACTCATTTTCCTAACAAGACAACCTCAATGATAAGACGCACACTGTTTTCAATGCATTTCTTGCTAAAAGAGCTAAGATCGTGATTGTCTCTGTTGCTGAATGAGCTAGGACGCTATTCAACTCTAATCTAGGAGAGTCTCACTAACTTCATGTAGGAACACCGTTACTTTGTCTCCTAACTCATTTTCCTAACAAGACAACCTCAATGATAAGACGCACACTGTTTTCAATGCATTTCTTGCTAAAAGAGCTAAGATCGTGATTGTCTCTGTTGCTGAATGAGCTAGGACGCTATTCAACTCTAATCTAGGAGAGACTCACTAACTTCATGTAGGAACACCGTTAGTTTGTCTCCTAACTCATTTTCCTAACAAGACAACCTCAATGATAAGACGCACACTGTTTTCAATGCATTTATTGCTAAAAGAGCTATGATCGTGATTGTCTCTGTTGCTGAATGAGCTAGGACGCTATTCAACTCTAATCTAGGAGAGACTCACTAACTTCATGTAGGAACACCGTTACTTTTTCTCCTAACTCATTTTCCTAACAAGACAACCTCAATGATAAGACGCACACTGTTTTCAATGCATTTCTTGCTAAAAGAGCTAAGATCGTGATTGTCTCTGTTGCTGAATGAGCTAGGACGCTATTCAACTCTAATCTAAGAGAGACTCACTAACTTCATGTAGGAACACCGTTACTTTGTCTCCTAACTCATTTTCCTAACAAGACAACCTCAATGATAAGACGCACACTGTTTTCAATGCATTTCTTGCTAAAAGAGCTAAGATCGTGATTGTCTCTGTTGCTGAATGAGCTAGTACGCTATTCAACTCTAATCTAAGAGAGACTCACTAACTTCATGTAGGAACACCGTTACTTTGTCTCCTAACTCATTTTCCTAACAAGACAACCTCAATGATAAGACGCACACTGTTTTCAATGCATTTCTTGCTAAAAGAGCTAAGATCGTGATTGTCTCTGTTGCTGAATGAGCTAGGACGCTATTCAACTCTAATCTAGGAGAGACTCACTAACTTCATGTAGGAACACCGTTACTTTGTCTCCTAACTCATTTTCCTAACAAGACTACCTCAATGATAAGACGCACACTGTTTTCAATGCATTTCTTGCTAAAAGAGCTAAGATCGTGATTGTCTCTGTTGCTGAATGAGCTAGGACGCTATTCAACTCTAATCTAAGAGACTCAGTAACTTCATGTAGGAACACCGTTACTTTGTCTCCTAACTCATTTTCCTAACAAGACAACCTCAATGATAAGACGCACACTGTTTTCAATGCATTTCTTGCTAAAAGAGCTAAGATCGTGATTGTCTCTGTTGCTGAATGTGCTAGGACGCTATTCAACTCTAATCTAAGAGAGACTCACTAACTTCATGTAGGAACACCGTTACTTTGTCTCCTAACTCATTTTCCTAACAAGACAACCTCAATGATAAGACGCACACTGTTTTCAATGCATTTCTTGCTAAAAGAGCTAAGATCGCGATTGTCTCTGTTGCTGAATGAGCTAGGACGCTATTCAACTCTAATCTAGGAGAGACTCACTAACTTCATGTAGGAACACCGTTACTTTGTCACCTAACTCATTTTCCTAACAAGACAACCTCAATGATAAGACGCACACTGTTTTCAATGCATTTCTTGCTAAAAGAGCTAAGATCGTGATTGTCTCTGTTGCTGAATGAGCTAGGACGCTATTCAACTCTAATCTAGGAGAGACGCACTAACTTCATATAGGAACACCGTTACTTTGTCTCCTAACTCATTTTCCTAACAAGACAACCTCAATGATAAGACGCACTGTTTTCAATGCATTTCTTGCTAAAAGAGCTAAGATCGTGATTGTCTCTGTTGCTGAATGAGCTAGGACGCTATTCAACTCTAATCTAGGAGAGACTCACTAACTTCATGTAGGAACACCGTTACTTTGTCTCCTAACTCATTTTCCTAACAAGACAACCTCAATGATAAGACGCACACTGTTTTCAATGCATTTCTTGCTAAAAGAGCTAAGATCGTGATTGTCTCTGTTGCTGAATGAGCTAGGACGCTATTCAACTCTAATCTAGGAGAGACTCACTAACTTCATGTAGGAACACCGTTACTTTGTCTCCTAACTCATTTTCCTAACAAGACAACCTCAATGATAAGACGCACACTGTTTTCAATGCATTTCTTGCTAAAAGAGCTAAGATCGTGATTGTCTCTGTTGCTGAATGAGCTAGGACGCTATTCAACTCTAATCTAAGAGACTCAGTAACTTCATGTAGGAACACCGTTACTTTGTCTCCTAACTCATTTTCCTAACAAGACAACCTCAATGATAAGACGCACACTGTTTTCAATGCATTTCTTGCTAAAAGAGCTAAGATCGTGATTGTCTCTGTTGCTGAATGTGCTAGGACGCTATTCAACTCTAATCTAAGAGAGACTCACTAACTTCATGTAGGAACACCGTTACTTTGTCTCCTAACTCATTTTCCTAACAAGACAACCTCAATGATAAGACGCACACTGTTTTCAATGCATTTCTTGCTAAAAGAGCTAAGATCGCGATTGTCTCTGTTGCTGAATGAGCTAGGACGCTATTCAACTCTAATCTAGGAGAGACTCACTAACTTCATGTAGGAAGACCGTTACTTTGTCACCTAACTCATTTTCCTAACAAGACAACCTCAATGATAAGACGCACACTGTTTTCAATGCATTTCTTGCTCAAAGAGCTAAGATCGTGATTGTCTCTGTTGCTGAATGAGCTAGGACGCTATTCAACTCTAATCTAGGAGAGACGCACTAACTTCATATAGGAACACCGTTACTTTGTCTCCTAACTCATTTTCCTAACAAGACAACCTCAATGATAAGACGCACTGTTTTCAATGCATTTCTTGCTAAAAGAGCTAAGATCGTGATTGTCTCTGTTGCTGAATGAGCTAGGACGCTATTCAACTCTTATCTAGGAGAGACTCACTAACTTCATGTAGGAACACCGTTACTTTGTCTCCTAACTCATTTTCCTAACAAGACAACCTCAATGATAAGACGCACACTGTTTTCAATGCATTTCTTGCTAAAAGAGCTAAGATCGTGATTGTCTCTGTTGCTGAATGAGCTAGGACGCTATTCAACTCTAATCTAAGAGAGACTCACTAACTTCATGTAGGAACACCGTTACTTTGTCTCCTAACTCATTTTCCTAACAAGACAACCTCAATGATAAGACGCACTGTTTTCAATGCATTTCTTGCTAAAAGAGCTAAGATCGTGATTGTCTCTGTTGCTGAATGAGCTAGGACGCTATTCAACTCTAATCTAGGAGAGACTCACTAACTTCATGTAGGAACACCGTTACTTTGTCTCCTAACTCATTTTCCTAACAAGACAACCTCAATGATAAGACGCACACTGTTTTCAATGCATTTCTTGCTAAAAGAGCTAAGATCGTGATTGTCTCTGTTGCTGAATGAGCTAGGACGCTATTCAACTCTAATCTAGGAGAGACTCACTAACTTCATGTAGGAACACCGTTACTTTGTCTCCTAACTCATTTTCCTAACAAGACAACCTCAATGATACGACGCACACTGTTTTCAATGCATTTCTTGCTAAAAGAGCTAAGATCGTGATTGTCTCTGTTGCTGAATGAGCTAGGACGCTATTCAACTCTAATCTAGGAGAGACTCACTAACTTCATGTAGGAACACCGTTAGTTTGTCTCCTAACTCATTTTCCTAACAAGACAACCTCAATGATAAGACGCACACTGTTTTCAATGCATTTCTTGCTAAAAGAGCTATGATCGTGATTGTCTCTGTTGCTGAATGAGCTAGGACGCTATTCAACTCTAATCTAGGAGAGACTCACTAACTTCATGTAGGAACACCGTTACTTTGTCTCCTAACTCATTTTCCTAACAAGACAACCTCAATGATAAGACGCACACTGTTTTCAGTGCATTTCTTGCTAAAAGAGCTAAGATCGTGATTGTCTCTGTTGCTGAATGAGCTAGGACGCTATTCAACTCTAATCTAGGAGAGACTCACTAACTTCATGTAGGAACACCGTTACTTTGTCACCTAACTCATTTTCCTAACAAGACAACCTCAATGATAAGACGCACACTGTTTTCAATGCATTTCTTGCTAAAAGAGCTAAGATCGTGATTGTCTCTGTTGCTGAATGAGCTAGGACGCTACTCATCTCTAATCTAGGAGAGACTCACTAACTTCATGTAGGAACACCGTTACTTTGTCACCTAACTCATTTTCCTAACAAGACAACCTCAATGATAAGACGCACACTGTTTTCAATGCATTTCTTGCTAAAAGAGCTAAGATCGTGATTGTCTCTGTTGCTGAATGAGCTAGGACGCTATTCAACTCTAATCTAGGAGAGACTCACTAACTTCATATAGGAACACCGTTACTTTGTCTCCTAACTCATTTTCCTAACAAGACAACCTCAATGATAAGACGCACACTGTTTTCAATGCATTTCTTGCTAAAAGAGCTAAGATCGTGATTGTCTCTGTTGCTGAATGAGCTAGGACGCTATTCAACTCTTATCTAGGAGAGACTCACTAACTTGATGTAGGAACACCGTTACTTTGTCTCCTAACTCATTTTCCTAACAAGACAACCTCAATGATAAGACGCACACCGTTTTCAATGCATTTCTTGCTAAAAGAGCTAAGATCGTGATTGTCTCTGTTGCTGAATGAGCTAGGACGCTATTCAACTCTAATCTAGGAGAGACTCACTAACTTCATGTAGGAACACCGTTACTTTGTCTCCTAACTCATTTCCCTAACAAGACAACCTCAATGATAAGACGCACACTGTTTTCAATGCATTTCTTGCTAAAAGAGCTAAGATCGTGATTGTCTCTGTTGCTGAATGAGCTAGGACGCTATTCAACTCTAATCTAGGAGAGACTCACTAACTTCATGTAGGAACACCGTTACTTTGTCTCCTAACTCATTTTCCTAACAAGACAACCTCAATGATAAGACGCACACTGTTTTCAATGCATTTCTTGCTAAAAGAGCTAAGATCGTGATTGTCTCCGTTGCTGAATGAGCTAGGACGCTATTCACCTCTAATCTAAGAGAGACTCACTAACTTCAAGTAGGAACACTGTTACTTTGTCTCCTGACTCATTTTCCTAACAAGACAACCTCAATGATAAGACGCACACTGTTTTCAATGCATTTCTTGCTAAAAGAGCTAAGATCGTGATTGTCTCTGTTGCTGAATGAGCTAGGACGCTATTCAACTCTAATCTAGGAGAGACTCACTAACTTCATGTAGGAACACCGTTACTTTGTCTCCTAACTCATTTCCCTAACAAGACAACCTCAATGATAAGACGCACACTGTTTTCAATGCATTTCTTGCTAAAAGAGCTAAGATCGTGATTGTCTCTGTTGCTGAATGTGCTAGGACGCTATTCAACTCTAATCTAAGAGAGACTCACTAACTTCATGTAGGAACACCGTTACTTTGCCTCCTAACTCATTTTCCTAACAAGACAACCTCAATGATAAGACGCACACTGTTTTCAATGCATTTCTTGCTAAAAGAGCTAAGATCGTGATTGTCTCTGTTGCTGAATGAGCTAGGACGCTATTCAACTCTAATCTAGGAGAGACTCACTAACTTCATGTAGGAACACCGTTACTTTGTCTCCTAACTCATTTTCCTAACAAGACAACCTCAATGATAAGACGCACACTGTTTTCAATGCATTTCTTGCTAAAAGAGCTAAGATCGTGATTGTCTCTGTTGCTGAATGAGCTAGGACGCTATTCAACTCTAATCTAGGAGAGACTCACTAACTTCATGTAGGAACACCGTTAGTTTGTCTCCTAACTCATTTTCCTAACAAGACAACCTCAATGATAAGACGCACACTGTTTTCAATGCATTTATTGCTAAAAGAGCTATGATCGTGATTGTCTCTGTTGCTGAATGAGCTAGGACGCTATTCAACTCTAATCTAGGAGAGACTCACTAACTTCATATAGGAACACCGTTACTTTTTCTCCTAACTCATTTTCCTAACAAGACAACCTCAATGATAAGACGCACACTGTTTTCAATGCATTTCTTGCTAAAAGAGCTAAGATCGTGATTGTCTCTGTTGCTGAATGAGCTAGGACGCTATTCAACTCTAATCTAAGAGAGACTCACTAACTTCATGTAGGAACACCGTTACTTTGTCTCCTAACTCATTTTCCTAACAAGACAACCTCAATGATAAGACGCACACTGTTTTCAATGCATTTCTTGCTAAAAGAGCTAAGATCGTGATTGTCTCTGTTGCTGAATGAGCTAGGACGCTATTCAACTCTAATCTAAGAGAGACTCACTAACTTCATGTAGGAACACCGTTACTTTGTCTCCTAAATCATTTTCCTAACAAGACAACCTCAATGATAAGACGCACACTGTTTTCAATGCATTTCTTGCTAAAAGAGCTAAGATCGTGATTGTCTCTGTTGCTGAATGAGCTAGGACGCTATTCAACTCTAATCTAGGAGAGACTCACTAACTTCATGTAGGAACACCGTTACTTTGTCTCCTAACTCATTTTCCTAACAAGACAACCTCAATGATAAGACGCACACTGTTTTCAATGCATTTCTTGCTAAAAGAGCTAAGATCGTGATTGTCTCTGTTGCTGAATGAGCTAGGACGCTATTCAACTCTAATCTAAGAGACTCAGTAACTTCATGTAGGAACACCGTTACTTTGTCTCCTAACTCATTTTCCTAACAAGACAACCTCAATGATAAGACGCACACTGTTTTCAATGCATTTCTTGCTAAAAGAGCTAAGATCGTGATTGTCTCTGTTGCTGAATGTGCTAGGACGCTATTCAACTCTAATCTAAGAGAGACTCACTAACTTCATGTAGGAACACCGTTACTTTGTCTCCTAACTCATTTTCCTAACAAGACAACCTCAATGATAAGACGCACACTGTTTTCAATGCATTTCTTGCTAAAAGAGCTAAGATCGCGATTGTCTCTGTTGCTGAATGAGCTAGGACGCTATTCAACTCTAATCTAGGAGAGACTCACTAACTTCATGTAGGAACACCGTTAGTTTGTCTCCTAACTCATTTTCCTAACAAGACAACCTCAATGATAAGACGCACACTGTTTTCAATGCATTTATTGCTAAAAGAGCTATGATCGTGATTGTCTCTGTTGCTGAATGAGCTAGGACGCTATTCAACTCTGATCTAGGAGAGACTCACTAACTTCATGTAGGAACACCATTACTTTGTCTCCTAACTCATTTTCCTAACAAGACAACCTCAATTATAAGACGCACACTGTTTTCAATGCATTTCTTGCTAAAAGAGCTAAGATCGTGATTGTCTCTGTTGCTGAATGAGCTAGGACGCTATTCAACTCTAATCTAGGAGAGACTCACTAACTTCATATAGGAACACCATTACTTTGTCTCCTAACTCATTTTCCTAACAAGACAACCTCAATGATAGGACGCACTGTTTTCAATGCATTTCTTGCTAAAAGAGCTAAGATCGTGATTGTCTCTGTTGCTGAATGAGCTAGGACGCTATTCAACTCTTATCTAGGAGAGACTCACTAACTTCATGTAGGAACACCGTTACTTTGTCTCCTAACTCATTTTCCTAACAAGACAACCTCAATGATAAGACGCACACTGTTTTCAATGCATTTCTTGCTAAAAGAGCTAAGATCGTGATTGTCTCTGTTGCTGAATGAGCTAGGACGCTATTCAACTCTAATCTAGGAGAGACTCACTAACTTCATGTAGGAACACCGTTACTTTGTCTCCTAACTCATTTTCCTAACAAGACAACCTCAATGATAAGACGCACACTGTTTTCAATGCATTTCTTGCTAAAAGAGCTATGATCGTGATTGTCTCTGTTGCTGAATGAGCTAGGACGCTATTCAACTCTAATCTAGGAGAGACTCACTAACTTCATGTAGGAACACCGTTACTTTGTCTCCTAACTCATTTTCCTAACAAGACAACCTCAATGATAAGACGCACACTGTTTTCAATGCATTTCTTGCTAAAAGAGCTAAGATCGTGATTGTCTCTGTTGCTGAATGAGCTAGGACGCTATTCAACTCTAATCTAAGAGAGACTCACTAACTTCATGTAGGAACACCGTTACTTTGTCTCCTAACTCATTTTCCTAACAAGACAACCTCAATGATAAGACGCACACTGTTTTCAATGCATTTCTTGCTAAAAGAGCTAAGATCGTGATTGTCTCTGTTGCTGAATGAGCTAGGACGCTATTCAACTCTAATCTAAGAGAGACTCACTAACTTCATGTGGGAACACCGTTACTTTGTCTCCTAACTCATTTTCCTAACAAGACAACCTCAATGATAAGACGCACACTGTTTTCAATGCATTTCTTGCTAAAAGAGCTAAGATCGTGATTGTCTCTGTTGCTGAATGAGCTAGGACGCTATTCAACTCTAATCTAGGAGAGACTCACTAACTTCATGTAGGAACACCGTTACTTTGTCTCCTAACTCATTTTCCTAACAAGACAACCTCAATGATAAGACGCACACTGTTTTCAATGCATTTCTTGCTAAAAGAGCTAAGATCGTGATTGTCTCTGTTGCTGAATGAGCTAGGACGCTATTCAACTCTAATCAAAGAGACTCAGTAACTTCATGTAGGAACACCGTTACTTTGTCTCCTAACTCATTTTCCTAACAAGACAACCTCAATGATAAGACGCACACTGTTTTCAATGCATTTCTTGCTAAAAGAGCTAAGATCGTGATTGTCTCTGTTGCTGAATGTGCTAGGACGCTATTCAACTCTAATCTAGGAGAGACTCACTAACTTCATGTAGGAACACCGTTACTTTGTCTCCTAACTCATTTTCCTAACAAGACAACCTCAATGATAAGACGCACACTGTTTTCAATGCATTTCTTGCTAAAAGAGCTAAGATCGTGATTGTCTCTGTTGCTGAATGAGCTAGGACGCTATTCAACTCTTATCTAGGAGAGACTCACTAACTTCATGTAGGAACACCGTTACTTTGTCTCCTAACTCATTTTCCTAACAAGACAACCTCAATGATAAGACGCACACTGTTTTCAATGCATTTCTTGCTAAAAGACCGTGATTGTCTCTGTTGCTGAATGTGCTAGGACGCTATTCAACTCTAATCTAAGAGAGACTCACTAACTTCATGTAGGAACACCGTTACTTTGTCTCCTAACTCATTTCCCTAACAAGACAACCTCAATGATAAGACGCACACTGTTTTCAATGCATTTCTTGCTAAAAGAGCTAAGATCGTGATTGTCTCTGTTGCTGAATGAGCTAGGACGCTATTCAACTCTAATCTAGGAGAGACTCACTAACTTCATGTAGGAACACCGTTACTTTGTCTCCTAACTCATTTTCCTAACAAGACAACCTCAATGATAAGACGCACACTGTTTTCAATGCATTTCTTGCTAAAAGAGCTAAGATCGTGATTGTCTCTGTTGCTGAATGTGCTAGGACGCTATTCAACTCTAATCTAAGAGAGACTCACTAACTTCATGTAGGAACACCGTTACTTTGTCTCCTAACTCATTTTCCTAACAAGACAACCTCAATGATAAGACGCACACTGTTTTCAATGCATTTCTTGCTAAAAGAGCTAAGATCGCGATTGTCTCTGTTGCTGAATGAGCTAGGACGCTATTCAACTCTAATCTAGGAGAGACTCACTAACTTCATGTAGGAAGACCGTTACTTTGTCACCTAACTCATTTTCCTAACAAGACAACCTCAATGATAAGACGCACACTGTTTTCAATGCATTTCTTGCTAAAAGAGCTAAGATCGTGATTGTCTCTGTTGCTGAATGAGCTAGGACGCTATTCAACTCTAATCTAGGAGAGACGCACTAACTTCATATAGGAACACCGTTACTTTGTCTCCTAACTCATTTTCCTAACAAGACAACCTCAATGATAAGACGCACTGTTTTCAATGCATTTCTTGCTAAAAGAGCTACGATCGTGATTGTCTCTGTTGCTGAATGAGCTAGGACGCTGTTCAACTCTTATCTAGGAGAGACTCACTAACTTCATGTAGGAACACCGTTACTTTGTCTCCTAACTCATTTTCCTAACAAGACAACCTCAATGATAAGACGCACACTGTTTTCAATGCATTTCTTGCTAAAAGAGCTAAGATCGTGATTGTCTCTGTTGCTGAATGAGCTAGGACGCTATTCAACTCTAATCTAGGAGAGACTCACTAACTTCATGTAGGAACACCGTTACTTTGTCTCCTAACTCATTTTCCTAACAAGACAACCTCAATGATAAGACGCACTGTTTTCAATGCATTTCTTGCTAAAAGAGCTAAGATCGTGATTGTCTCTGTTGCTGAATGAGCTAGGACGCTATTCAACTGTAATCTAGGAGAGACTCACTAACTTCATGTAGGAACACCGTTACTTTGTCTCCTAACTCATTTTCCTAACAAGACAACCTCAATGATAAGACGCACACTGTTTTCAATGCATTTCTTGCTAAAAGAGCTAAGATCGTGATTGTCTCTGTTGCTGAATGAGCTAGGACGCTATTCAACTCTAATCTAGGAGAGACTCACTAACTTCATGTAGGAACACCGTTACTTTGTCTCCTAACTCATTTTCCTAACAAGACAACCTCAATGATACGACGCACACTGTTTTCAATGCATTTCTTGCTAAAAGAGCTAAGATCGTGATTGTCTCTGTTGCTGAATGAGCTAGGACGCTATTCAACTCTAATCTAGGAGAGACTCACTAACTTCATGTAGGAACACCGTTAGTTTGTCTCCTAACTCATTTTCCTAACAAGACAACCTCAATGATAAGACGCACACTGTTTTCAATGCATTTCTTGCTAAAAGAGCTATGATCGTGATTGTCTCTGTTGCTGAATGAGCTAGGACGCTATTCAACTCTAATCTAGGAGAGACTCACTAACTTCATGTAGGAACACCGTTACTTTGTCTCCTAACTCATTTTCCTAACAAGACAACCTCAATGATAAGACGCACACTGTTTTCAGTGCATTTCTTGCTAAAAGAGCTAAGATCGTGATTGTCTCTGTTGCTGAATGAGCTAGGACGCTATTCAACTCTAATCTAGGAGAGACTCACTAACTTCATGTAGGAACACCGTTACTTTGTCACCTAACTCATTTTCCTAACAAGACAACCTCAATGATAAGACGCACACTGTTTTCAATGCATTTCTTGCTAAAAGAGCTAAGATCGTGATTGTCTCTGTTGCTGAATGAGCTAGGACGCTATTCAACTCTAATCTAGGAGAGACTCACTAACTTCATGTAGGAACACCGTTACTTTGTCACCTAACTCATTTTCCTAACAAGACAACCTCAATGATAAGACGCACACTGTTTTCAATGCATTTCTTGCTAAAAGAGCTAAGATCGTGATTGTCTCTGTTGCTGAATGAGCTAGGACGCTATTCAACTCTAATCTAGGAGAGACTCACTAACTTCATATAGGAACACCGTTACTTTGTCTCCTAACTCATTTTCCTAACAAGACAACCTCAATGATAAGACGCACACTGTTTTCAATGCATTTCTTGCTAAAAGAGCTAAGATCGTGATTGTCTCTGTTGCTGAATGAGCTAGGACGCTATTCAACTCTTATCTAGGAGAGACTCACTAACTTGATGTAGGAACACCGTTACTTTGTCTCCTAACTCATTTTCCTAACAAGACAACCTCAATGATAAGACGCACACTGTTTTCAATGCATTTCTTGCTAAAAGAGCTAAGATCGTGATTGTCTCTGTTGCTGAATGAGCTAGGACGCTATTCAACTCTAATCTAGGAGAGACTCACTAACTTCATGTAGGAACACCGTTACTTTGTCTCCTAACTCATTTTCCTAACAAGACAACCTCAATGATAAGACGCACACTGTTTTCAATGCATTTCTTGCTAAAAGAGCTAAGATCGTGATTGTCTCTGTTGCTGAATGAGCTAGGACGCTATTCAACTCTAATCTAGGAGAGACTCACTAACTTCATGTAGGAACACCGTTACTTTGTCTCCTAACTCATTTTCCTAACAAGACAACCTCAATGATAAGACGCACACTGTTTTCAATGCATTTCTTGCTAAAAGAGCTAAGATCGTGATTGTCTCTGTTGCTGAATGAGCTAGGACGCTATTCAACTCTAATCTAGGAGAGACTCACTAACTTCATGTAGGAACACCGTTAGTTTGTCTCCTAACTCATTTTCCTAACAAGACAACCTCAATGATAAGACGCACACTGTTTTCAATGCATTTCTTGCTAAAAGAGCTATGATCGTGATTGTCTCTGTTGCTGAATGAGCTAGGACGCTATTCAACTCTAATCTAGGAGAGACTCACTAACTTCATGTAGGAACACCGTTACTTTTTCTCCTAACTCATTTTCCTAACAAGACAACCTCAATGATAAGACGCACACTGTTTTCAATGCATTTCTTGCTAAAAGAGCTAAGATCGTGATTGTCTCTGTTGCTGAATGAGCTAGGACGCTATTCAACTCTAATCTAAGAGAGACTCACTAACTTCATGTAGGAACACCGTTACTTTGTCTCCTAACTCATTTTCCTAACAAGACAACCTCAATGATAAGACGCACACTGTTTTCAATGCATTTCTTGCTAAAAGAGCTAAGATCGTGATTGTCTCTGTTGCTGAATGAGCTAGGACGCTATTCAACTCTAATCTAAGAGAGACTCACTAACTTCATGTAGGAACACCGTTACTTTGTCTCCTAACTCATTTTCCTAACAAGACAACCTCAATGATAAGACGCACACTGTTTTCCATGCATTTCTTGCTAAAAGAGCTAAGATCGTGATTGTCTCTGTTGCTGAATGAGCTAGGACGCTATTCAACTCTAATCTAGGAGAGACTCACTAACTTCATGTAGGAACACCGTTACTTTGTCTCCTAACTCATTTTCCTAACAAGACAACCTCAATGATAAGACGCACACTGTTTTCAATGCATTTCTTGCTAAAAGAGCTAAGATCGTGATTGTCTCTGTTGCTGAATGAGCTAGGACGCTATTCAACTCTAATCTAAGAGACTCAGTAACTTCATGTAGGAACACCGTTACTTTGTCTCCTAACTCATTTTCCTAACAAGACAACCTCAATGATAAGACGCACACTGTTTTCACTGCATTTCTTGCTAAAAGAGCTAAGATCGTGATTGTCTCTGTTGCTGAATGTGCTAGGACGCTATTCAACTCTAATCTAAGAGAGACTCACTAACTTCATGTAGGAACACCGTTACTTTGTCTCCTAACTCATTTTCCTAACAAGACAACCTCAATGATAAGACGCACACTGTTTTCAATGCATTTCTTGCTAAAAGAGCTAAGATCGCGATTGTCTCTGTTGCTGAATGAGCTAGGACGCTATTCAACTCTAATCTAGGAGAGACTCACTAACTTCATGTAGGAACACCGTTAGTTTGTCTCCTAACTCATTTTCCTAACAAGACAACCTCAATGATAAGACGCACACTGTTTTCAATGCATTTCTTGCTAAAAGAGCTATGATCGTGATTGTCTCTGTTGCTGAATGAGCTAGGACGCTATTCAACTCTAATCTAGGAGAGACTCACTAACTTCATGTAGGAACACCGTTACTTTTTCTCCTAACTCATTTTCCTAACAAGACAACCTCAATGATAAGACGCACACTGTTTTCAATGCATTTCTTGCTAAAAGAGCTAAGATCGTGATTGTCTCTGTTGCTGAATGAGCTAGGACGCTATTCAACTCTAATCTAAGAGAGACTCACTAACTTCATGTAGGAACACCGTTACTTTGTCTCCTAACTCATTTTCCTAACAAGACAACCTCAATGATAAGACGCACACTGTTTTCAATGCATTTCTTGCTAAAAGAGCTAAGATCGTGATTGTCTCTGTTGCTGAATGAGCTAGGACGCTATTCAACTCTAATCTAAGAGAGACTCACTAACTTCATGTAGGAACACCGTTACTTTGTCTCCTAACTCATTTTCCTAACAAGACAACCTCAATGATAAGACGCACACTGTTTTCCATGCATTTCTTGCTAAAAGAGCTAAGATCGTGATTGTCTCTGTTGCTGAATGAGCTAGGACGCTATTCAACTCTAATCTAGGAGAGACTCACTAACTTCATGTAGGAACACCGTTACTTTGTCTCCTAACTCATTTTCCTAACAAGACAACCTCAATGATAAGACGCACACTGTTTTCAATGCATTTCTTGCTAAAAGAGCTAAGATCGTGATTGTCTCTGTTGCTGAATGAGCTAGGACGCTATTCAACTCTAATCTAAGAGACTCAGTAACTTCATGTAGGAACACCGTTACTTTGTCTCCTAACTCATTTTCCTAACAAGACAACCTCAATGATAAGACGCACACTGTTTTCACTGCATTTCTTGCTAAAAGAGCTAAGATCGTGATTGTCTCTGTTGCTGAATGTGCTAGGACGCTATTCAACTCTAATCTAAGAGAGACTCACTAACTTCATGTAGGAACACCGTTACTTTGTCTCCTAACTCATTTTCCTAACAAGACAACCTCAATGATAAGACGCACACTGTTTTCAATGCATTTCTTGCTAAAAGAGCTAAGATCGCGATTGTCTCTGTTGCTGAATGAGCTAGGACGCTATTCAACTCTAATCTAGGAGAGACTCACTAACTTCATGTAGGAACACCGTTAGTTTGTCTCCTAACTCATTTTCCTAACAAGACAACCTCAATGATAAGACGCACACTGTTTTCAATGCATTTATTGCTAAAAGAGCTATGATCGTGATTGTCTCTGTTGCTGAATGAGCTAGGACGCTATTCAACTCTGATCTAGGAGAGACTCACTAACTTCATGTAGGAACACCATTACTTTGTCTCCTAACTCATTTTCCTAACAAGACAACCTCAATTATAAGACGCACACTGTTTTCAATGCATTTCTTGCTAAAAGAGCTAAGATCGTGATTGTCTCTGTTGCTGAATGAGCTAGGACGCTATTCAACTCTAATCTAGGAGAGACTCACTAACTTCATATAGGAACACCATTACTTTGTCTCCTAACTCATTTTCCTAACAAGACAACCTCAATGATAAGACGCACTGTTTTCAATGCATTTCTTGCTAAAAGAGCTAAGATCGTGATTGTCTCTGTTGCTGAATGAGCTAGGACGCTATTCAACTCTTATCTAGGAGAGACTCACTAACTTCATGTAGGAACACCGTTACTTTGTCTCCTAACTCATTTTCCTAACAAGACAACCTCAATGATAAGACGCACACTGTTTTCAATGCATTTCTTGCTAAAAGAGCTAAGATCGTGATTGTCTCTGTTGCTGAATGAGCTAGGACGCTATTCAACTCTAATCTAGGAGAGACTCACTAACTTCATGTAGGAACACCGTTACTTTGTCTCCTAACTCATTTTCCTAACAAGACAACCTCAATGATAAGACGCACACTGTTTTCAATGCATTTCTTGCTAAAAGAGCTATGATCGTGATTGTCTCTGTTGCTGAATGAGCTAGGACGCTATTCAACTCTAATCTAGGAGAGACTCACTAACTTCATGTAGGAACACCGTTACTTTGTCTCCTAACTCATTTTCCTAACAAGACAACCTCAATGATAAGACGCACACTGTTTTCAATGCATTTCTTGCTAAAAGAGCTAAGATCGTGATTGTCTCTGTTGCTGAATGAGCTAGGACGCTATTCAACTCTAATCTAAGAGAGACTCACTAACTTCATGTAGGAACACCGTTACTTTGTCTCCTAACTCATTTTCCTAACAAGACAACCTCAATGATAAGACGCACACTGTTTTCAATGCATTTCTTGCTAAAAGAGCTAAGATCGTGATTGTCTCTGTTGCTGAATGAGCTAGGACGCTATTCAACTCTAATCTAAGAGAGACTCACTAACTTCATGTGGGAACACCGTTACTTTGTCTCCTAACTCATTTTCCTAACAAGACAACCTCAATGATAAGACGCACACTGTTTTCAATGCATTTCTTGCTAAAAGAGCTAAGATCGTGATTGTCTCTGTTGCTGAATGAGCTAGGACGCTATTCAACTCTAATCTAAGAGACTCAGTAACTTCATGTAGGAACACCGTTACTTTGTCTCCTAACTCATTTTCCTAACAAGACAACCTCAATGATAAGACGCACACTGTTTTCAATGCATTTCTTGCTAAAAGAGCTAAGATCGTGATTGTCTCTGTTGCTGAATGTGCTAGGACGCTATTCAACTCTAATCTAGGAGAGACTCACTAACTTCATGTAGGAACACCGTTACTTTGTCTCCTAACTCATTTTCCTAACAAGACAACCTCAATGATAAGACGCACACTGTTTTCAATGCATTTCTTGCTAAAAGAGCTAAGATCGTGATTGTCTCTGTTGCTGAATGAGCTAGGACGCTATTCAACTCTTATCTAGGAGAGACTCACTAACTTCATGTAGGAACACCGTTACTTTGTCTCCTAACTCATTTTCCTAACAAGACAACCTCAATGATAAGACGCACACTGTTTTCAATGCATTTCTTGCTAAAAGAGCTAAGATCGTGATTGTCTCTGTTGCTGAATGAGCTAGGACGCTATTCAACTCTAATCTAGGAGAGACTCACTAACTTCATGTAGGAACACCGTTACTTTGTCTCCTAACTCATTTTCCTAACAAGACAACCTCAATGATAAGACGCACACTGTTTTCAATGCATTTCTTGCTAAAAGAGCTAAGATCGTGATTGTCTCTGTTGCTGAATGAGCTAGGACGCTATTCAACTCTAATCTAGGAGAGACTCACTAACTTCATGTAGGAACACCGTTAGTTTGTCTCCTAACTCATTTTCCTAACAAGACAACCTCAATGATAAGACGCACACTGTTTTCAATGCATTTCTTGCTAAAAGAGCTATGATCGTGATTGTCTCTGTTGCTGAATGAGCTAGGACGCTATTCAACTCTAATCTAGGAGAGACTCACTAACTTCATGTAGGAACACCGTTACTTTGTCTCCTAACTCATTTTCCTAACAAGACAACCTCAATGATAAGACGCACACTGTTTTCAATGCATTTCTTGCTAAAAGAGCTAAGATCGTGATTGTCTCTGTTGCTGAATGAGCAAGAACTAGCGTTCAACTCTAATCTAAGAGAGACTCACTAACTTCATGTAGGAACACCGTTACTTTGTCTCCTAACTCATTTTCCTAACAAGACAACCTCAATGATAAGACGCACACTGTTTTCAATGCATTTCTTGCTAAAAGAGCTAAGATCGTGATTGTCTCTGTTGCTGAATGAGCTAGGACGCTATTCAACTCTAATCTAAGAGAGACTCACTAACTTCATGTGGGAACACCGTTACTTTGTCTCCTAACTCATTTTCCTAACAAGACAACCTCAATGATAAGACGCACACTGTTTTCAATGCATTTCTTGCTAAAAGAGCTAAGATCGTGATTGTCTCTGTTGCTGAATGAGCTAGGACGCTATTCAACTCTAATCTAGGAGAGACTCACTAACTTCATGTAGGAACACCCTTACTTTGTCTCCTAACTCATTTTCACAACAAGACAACCTCAATGATAAGACGCACACTGTTTTCAATGCATTTCTTGCTAAAAGAGCTAAGATCGTGATTGTCTCTGTTGCTGAATGAGCTAGGACGCTATTCAACTCTAATCTAAGAGACTCAGTAACTTCAAGTACGAACACTGTTACTTTGTCTCCTGACTCATTTTCCTAACAAGACAACCTCAATGATAAGACGCACACTGTTTTCAATGCATTTCTTGCTAAAAGAGCTAAGATCGTGATTGTCTCTGTTGCTGAATGTGCTAGGACGCTATTCAACTCTAATCTAGGAGAGACTCACTAACTTCATGTAGGAACACCGTTACTCCTAACTCATTTTCCTAACAAGACAACCTCAATGATAAGACGCACACTGTTTTCAATGCATTTCTTGCTAAAAGAGCTAAGATCGTGATTGTCTCTGTTGCTGAATGAGCTAGGACGCTATTCAACTCTAATCTAGGAGAGACTCACTAACTTCATGTAGGAACACCGTTACTTTGTCTCCTAACTCATTTCCCTAACAAGACAACCTCAATGATAAGACGCACACTGTTTTCAATGCATTTCTTGCTAAAAGCGCTAAGATCGTGATTGTCTCTGTTGCTGAATGAGCTATGACGCTATTCAACTCTAATCTAGGAGAGACTCACTAACTTCATGTAGGAACACCGTTACTTTGTCTCCTAACTCATTTTCCTAACAAGACAACCTCAATGATAAGACGCACACTGTTTTCAATGCATTTCTTGCTAAAAGACCGTGATTGTCTCTGTTGCTGAATGTGCTAGGACGCTATTCAACTCTAATCTAAGAGAGACTCACTAACTTCATGTAGGAACACCGTTACTTTGTCTCCTAACTCATTTCCCTAACAAGACAACCTCAATGATAAGACGCACACTGTTTTCAATGCATTTCTTGCTAAAAGAGCTAAGATCGTGATTGTCTCTGTTGCTGAATGAGCTAGGACGCTATTCAACTCTAATCTAGGAGAGACTCACTAACTTCATGTAGGAACACCGTTACTTTGTCTCCTAACTCATTTTCCTAACAAGACAACCTCAATGATAAGACGCACACTGTTTTCAATGCATTTCTTGCTAAAAGAGCTAAGATCGTGATTGTCTCTGTTGCTGAATGTGCTAGGACGCTATTCAACTCTAATCTAAGAGAGACTCACTAACTTCATGTAGGAACACCGTTACTTTGTCTCCTAACTCATTTTTCTAACAAGACAACCTCAATGATAAGACGCACACTGTTTTCAATGCATTTCTTGCTAAAAGAGCTAAGATCGTGATTGTCTCTGTTGCTGAATGAGCTAGGACGCTATTCAACTCTAATCTAGGAGAGACTCACTAACTTCATGTAGGAACACCGTTACTTTGTCACCTAACTCATTTTCCTAACAAGACAACCTCAATGATAAGACGCACACTGTTTTCAATGCATTTCTTGCTAAAAGAGCTATGATCGTGATTGTCTCTGTTGCTGAATGAGCTAGGACGCTATTCAACTCTAATCTAAGAGACTCAGTAACTTCATGTAGGAACACCGTTACTTTGTCTCCTAACTCATTTTCCTAACAAGACAACCTCAATGATAAGACGCACACTGTTTTCAATGCATTTCTTGCTAAAAGAGCTAAGATCGTGATTGTCTCTGTTGCTGAATGTGCTAGGACGCTATTCAACTCTAATCTAAGAGAGACTCACTAACTTCATGTAGGAACACCGTTACTTTGTCTCCTAACTCATTTTCCTAACAAGACAACCTCAATGATAAGACGCACACTGTTTTCAATGCATTTCTTGCTAAAAGAGCTAAGATCGTGATTGTCTCTGTTGCTGAATGAGCTAGGACGCTATTCAACTCTAATCTAGGAGAGACTCACTAACTTCATGTAGAAACACCGTTACTTTGTCTCCTAACTCATTTTCCTAACAAGACAACCTCAATGATAAGACGCACACTGTTTTCAATGCATTTCTCGCTAAAAGAGCTAAGATCGTGATTGTCTCTGTTGCTGAATGAGCTAGGACGCTATTCAACTCTAATCTAGGAGAGACTCACTAACTTCATGTAGGAACACCGTTACTTTGTCTCCTAACTCCTTTTCCTAACTAGACAACCTCAATGATAAGACGCACACTGTTTTCAATGTATTTCTTGATAAAAGAGCTAAGATCGTGATTGTCTCTGTTGCTGAATGAGCTAGGACGCTATTCAACTTTAATCTAAGAGAGACTCACTAACTTCATGTAGGAACACCGTTACTTTGTCTCCTAACTCATTTTCCTAACAAGACAACCTCAATGATAAGACGCACACTGTTTTCAATGCATTTCTTGCTAAAAGAGCTAAGATCGTGATTGTCTCTGTTGCTGAATGAGCTAGGACGCTATTCAACTCTAATCTAGGAGAGACTCACTAACTTCATGTAGGAACACCGTTACTTTGTCACCTAACTCATTTTCCTAACAAGACAACCTCAATGATAAGACGCACACTGTTTTCAATGCATTTCTTGCTAAAAGAGCTAAGATCGTGATTGTCTCTGTTGCTGAATGAGCTAGGACGCTATTCAACTCTAATCTAGGAGAGACTCACTAACTTCATATAGGAACACCGTTACTTTGTCTCCTAACTCATTTTCCTAACAAGACAACCTCAATGATAAGACGCACACTGTTTTCAATGCATTTCTTGCTAAAAGAGCTAAGATCGTGATTGTCTCTGTTGCTGAATGAGCTAGGACGCTATTCAACTTTAATCTAAGAGAGACTCACTAACTTCATGTAGGAACACCGTTACTTTGTCTCCTAACTCATTTTCCTAACAAGACAACCTCAATGATAAGACGCACACTGTTTTCAATGCATTTCTTGCTAAAAGAGCTAAGATCGTGATTGTCTCTGTTGCTGAATGAGCTAGGACGCTATTCAACTCTAATCTAGGAGAGACTCACTAACTTCATGTAGGAACACCGTTACTTTGTCACCTAACTCATTTTCCTAACAAGACAACCTCAATGATAAGACGCACACTGTTTTCAATGCATTTCTTGCTAAAAGAGCTAAGATCGTGATTGTCTCTGTTGCTGAATGAGCTAGGACGCTATTCAACTCTAATCTAGGAGAGACTCACTAACTTCATATAGGAACACCGTTACTTTGTCTCCTAACTCATTTTCCTAACAAGACAACCTCAATGATAAGACGCACACTGTTTTCAATGCATTTCTTGCTAAAAGAGCTAAGATCGTGATTGTCTCTGTTGCTGAATGAGCTAGGACGCTATTCAACTCTAATCTAGGAGAGACTCACTAACGTCATGTAGGAACACCGTTACTTTGTCTCCTAACTCATTTTCCTAACAAGACAACCTCAATGATAAGACGCACACTGTTTTCAATGCATTTCTTGCTAAAAGAGCTATGATCGTGATTGTCTCTGTTGCTGAATGAGCTAGGACGCTATTCACCTCTAATCTAAGAGAGACTCACTAACTTCAAGTAGGAACACTGTTACTTTGTCTCCTGACTCATTTTCCTAACAAGACAACCTCAATGATAAGACGCACACTGTTTTCAATGCATTTCTTGCTAAAAGAGCTAAGATCGTGATTGTCTCTGTTGCTGAATGAGCTAGGACGCTATTCAACTCTAATCTAGGAGAGACTCACTAACTTCATGTAGGAACACCGTTACTTTGTCTCCTAACTCATTTCCCTAACAAGACAACCTCAATGATAAGACGCACACTGTTTTCAATGCATTTCTTGCTAAAAGAGCTAAGATCGTGATTGTCTCTGTTGCTGAATGTGCTAGGACGCTATTCAACTCTAATCTAAGAGAGACTCACTAACTTCATGTAGGAACACCGTTACTTTGCCTCCTAACTCATTTTCCTAACAAGACAACCTCAATGATAAGACGCACACTGTTTTCAATGCATTTCTTGCTAAAAGAGCTAAGATCGTGATTGTCTCTGTTGCTGAATGAGCTAGGACGCTATTCAACTCTAATCTAGGAGAGACTCACTAACTTCATGTAGAAACACCGTTACTTTGTCTCCTAACTCATTTTCCTAACAAGACAACCTCAATGATAAGACGCACACTGTTTTCAATGCATTTCTCGCTAAAAGAGCTAAGATCGTGATTGTCTCTGTTGCTGAATGAGCTAGGACGCTATTCAACTCTAATCTAGGAGAGACTCACTAACTTCATGTAGGAACACCGTTACTTTGTCTCCTAACTCCTTTTCCTAACTAGACAACCTCAATGATAAGACGCACACTGTTTTCAATGTATTTCTTGATAAAAGAGCTAAGATCGTGGTTGTCTCTGTTGCTGAATGAGCTAGGACGCTATTCAACTTTAATCTAAGAGAGACTCACTAACTTCATGTAGGAACACCGTTACTTTGTCTCCTAACTCATTTTCCTAACAAGACAACCTCAATGATAAGACGCACACTGTTTTCAATGCATTTCTTGCTAAAAGAGCTAAGATCGTGATTGTCTCTGTTGCTGAATGAGCTAGGACGCTATTCAACTCTAATCTAGGAGAGACTCACTAACTTCATGTAGGAACACCGTTACTTTGTCTCCTAACTCATTTTCCTAACAAGACAACCTCAATGATAAGACGCACACTGTTTTCAATGCATTTCTTGCTAAAAGAGCTAAGATCGTGATTGTCTCTGTTGCTGAATGAGCTAGGACGCTATTCAACTCTAATCTAGGAGAGACTCACTAACTTCATATAGGAACACCGTTACTTTGTCTCCTAACTCATTTTCCTAACAAGACAACCTCAATGATAAGACGCACACTGTTTTCAATGCATTTCTTGCTAAAAGAGCTAAGATCGTGATTGTCTCTGTTGCTGAATGAGCAAGAACTAGCGTTCAACTCTAATCTAAGAGAGACTCACTAACTTCATGTAGGAACACCGTTACTTTGTCTCCTAACTCATTTTCCTAACAAGACAACCTCAATGATAAGACGCACACTGTTTTCAATGCATTTCTTGCTAAAAGAGCTAAGATCGTGATTGTCTCTGTTGCTGAATGAGCTAGGACGCTATTCAACTCTAATCTAAGAGAGACTCACTAACTTCATGTGGGAACACCGTTACTTTGTCTCCTAACTCATTTTCCTAACAAGACAACCTCAATGATAAGACGCACACTGTTTTCAATGCATTTCTTGCTAAAAGAGCTAAGATCGTGATTGTCTCTGTTGCTGAATGAGCTAGGACGCTATTCAACTCTAATCTAGGAGAGACTCACTAACTTCATGTAGGAACACCGTTACTTTGTCTCCTAACTCATTTTCCTAACAAGACAACCTCAATGATAAGACGCACACTGTTTTCAATGCATTTCTTGCTAAAAGAGCTAAGATCGTGATTGTCTCTGTTGCTGAATGAGCTAGGACGCTATTCAACTCTAATCTAAGAGACTCAGTAACTTCAAGTACGAACACTGTTACTTTGTCTCCTGACTCATTTTCCTAACAAGACAACCTCAATGATAAGACGCACACTGTTTTCAATGCATTTCTTGCTAAAAGAGCTAAGATCGTGATTGTCTCTGTTGCTGAATGTGCTAGGACGCTATTCAACTCTAATCTAGGAGAGACTCACTAACTTCATGTAGGAACACCGTTACTCCTAACTCATTTTCCTAACAAGACAACCTCAATGATAAGACGCACACTGTTTTCAATGCATTTCTTGCTAAAAGAGCTAAGATCGTGATTGTCTCTGTTGCTGAATGAGCTAGGACGCTATTCAACTCTAATCTAGGAGAGACTCACTAACTTCATGTAGGAACACCGTTACTTTGTCTCCTAACTCATTTTCCTAACAAGACAACCTCAATGATAAGACGCACACTGTTTTCAATGCATTTCTTGCTAAAAGCGCTAAGATCGTGATTGTCTCTGTTGCTGAATGAGCTATGACGCTATTCAACTCTAATCTAGGAGAGACTCACTAACTTCATGTAGGAACACCGTTACTTTGTCTCCTAACTCATTTTCCTAACAAGACAACCTCAATGATAAGACGCACACTGTTTTCAATGCATTTCTTGCTAAAAGACCGTGATTGTCTCTGTTGCTGAATGTGCTAGGACGCTATTCAACTCTAATCTAAGAGAGACTCACTAACTTCATGTAGGAACACCGTTACTTTGTCTCCTAACTCATTTCCCTAACAAGACAACCTCAATGATAAGACGCACACTGTTTTCAATGCATTTCTTGCTAAAAGAGCTAAGATCGTGATTGTCTCTGTTGCTGAATGAGCTAGGACGCTATTCAACTCTAATCTAAGAGAGACTCACTAACTTCATGTAGGAACACCGTTACTTTGTCTCCTAACTCATTTTCCTAACAAGACAACCTCAATGATAAGACGCACACTGTTTTCAATGCATTTCTTGCTAAAAGAGCTAAGATCGTGATTGTCTCTGTTGCTGAATGTGCTAGGACGCTATTCAACTCTAATCTAAGAGAGACTCACTAACTTCATGTAGGAACACCGTTACTTTGTCTCCTAACTCATTTTTCTAACAAGACAACCTCAATGATAAGACGCACACTGTTTTCAATGCATTTCTTGCTAAAAGAGCTAAGATCGTGATTGTCTCTGTTGCTGAATGAGCTAGGACGCTATTCAACTCTAATCTAGGAGAGACTCACTAACTTCATGTAGGAACACCGTTACTTTGTCACCTAACTCATTTTCCTAACAAGACAACCTCAATGATAAGACGCACACTGTTTTCAATGCATTTCTTGCTAAAAGAGCTATGATCGTGATTGTCTCTGTTGCTGAATGAGCTAGGACGCTATTCAACTCTAATCTAAGAGACTCAGTAACTTCATGTAGGAACACCGTTACTTTGTCTCCTAACTCATTTTCCTAACAAGACAACCTCAATGATAAGACGCACACTGTTTTCAATGCATTTCTTGCTAAAAGAGCTAAGATCGTGATTGTCTCTGTTGCTGAATGAGCTAGGACGCTATTCAACTCTAATCTAAGAGAGACTCACTAACTTCATGTAGGAACACCGTTACTTTGTCTCCTAACTCATTTTCCTAACAAGACAACCTCAATGATAAGACGCACACTGTTTTCAATGCATTTCTTGCTAAAAGAGCTAAGATCGTGATTGTCTCTGTTGCTGAATGAGCTAGGACGCTATTCAACTCTAATCTAGGAGAGACTCACTAACTTCATGTAGAAACACCGTTACTTTGTCTCCTAACTCATTTTCCTAACAAGACAACCTCAATGATAAGACGCACACTGTTTTCAATGCATTTCTAGCTAAAAGAGCTAAGATCGTGATTGTCTCTGTTGCTGAATGAGCTAGGACGCTATTCAACTCTAATCTAGGAGAGACTCACTAACTTCATGTAGGAACACCGTTACTTTGTCTCCTAACTCCTTTTCCTAACTAGACAACCTCAATGATAAGACGCACACTGTTTTCAATGTATTTCTTGATAAAAGAGCTAAGATCGTGATTGTCTCTGTTGCTGAATGAGCTAGGACGCTATTCAACTTTAATCTAAGAGAGACTCACTAACTTCATGTAGGAACACCGTTACTTTGTCTCCTAACTCATTTTCCTAACAAGACAACCTCAATGATAAGACGCACACTGTTTTCAATGCATTTCTTGCTAAAAGAGCTAAGATCGTGATTGTCTCTGTTGCTGAATGAGCTAGGACGCTATTCAACTCTAATCTAGGAAAGACTCACTAACTTCATGTAGGAACACCGTTACTTTGTCACCTAACTCATTTTCCTAACAAGACAACCTCAATGATAAGACGCACACTGTTTTCAATGCATTTCTTGCTAAAAGAGCTAAGATCGTGATTGTCTCTGTTGCTGAATGAGCTAGGACGCTATTCAACTCTAATCTAGGAGAGACTCACTAACTTCATATAGGAACACCGTTACTTTGTCTCCTAACTCATTTTCCTAACAAGACAACCTCAATGATAAGACGCACACTGTTTTCAATGCATTTCTTGCTAAAAGAGCTAAGATCGTGATTGTCTCTGTTGCTGAATGAGCTAGGACGCTATTCAACTTTAATCTAAGAGAGACTCACTAACTTCATGTAGGAACACCGTTACTTTGTCTCCTAACTCATTTTCCTAACAAGACAACCTCAATGATAAGACGCACACTGTTTTCAATGCATTTCTTGCTAAAAGAGCTAAGATCGTGATTGTCTCTGTTGCTGAATGAGCTAGGACGCTATTCAACTCTAATCTAGGAGAGACTCACTAACTTCATGTAGGAACACCGTTACTTTGTCACCTAACTCATTTTCCTAACAAGACAACCTCAATGATAAGACGCACACTGTTTTCAATGCATTTCTTGCTAAAAGAGCTAAGATCGTGATTGTCTCTGTTGCTGAATGAGCTAGGACGCTATTCAACTCTAATCTAGGAGAGACTCACTAACTTCATATAGGAACACCGTTACTTTGTCTCCTAACTCATTTTCCTAACAAGACAACCTCAATGATAAGACGCACACTGTTTTCAATGCATTTCTTGCTAAAAGAGCTAAGATCGTGATTGTCTCTGTTGCTGAATGAGCTAGGACGCTATTCAACTCTAATCTAGGAGAGACTCACTAACTTCATGTAGGAACACCGTTACTTTGTCTCCTAACTCATTTTCCTAACAAGACAACCTCAATGATAAGACGCACACTGTTTTCAATGAATTTCTTGCTAAAAGAGCTAAGATCGTGATTGTCTCTGTTGCTGAATGAGCTAGGACGCTATTCAACTCTAATCTAGGAGAGACTCACTAACTTCATGTAGGAACACCGTTACTTTGTCTCCTAACTCATTTTCCTAACAAGACAACCTCAATGATAAGACGCACACTGTTTTCAATGCATTTCTTGCTAAAAGAGCTAAGATCGTGATTGTCTCTGTTGCTGAATTTGCTAGGACGCTATTCAACTCTAATCTAGGAGAGACTCACTAACGTCATGTAGGAACACCGTTACTTTGTCTCCTAACTCATTTTCCTAACAAGACAACCTCAATGATAAGACGCACACTGTTTTCAATGCATTTCTTGCTAAAAGAGCTATGATCGTGATTGTCTCTGTTGCTGAATGAGCTAGGACGCTATTCACCTCTAATCTAAGAGAGACTCACTAACTTCAAGTAGGAACACTGTTACTTTGTCTCCTGACTCATTTTCCTAACAAGACAACCTCAATGATAAGACGCACACTGTTTTCAATGCATTTCTTGCTAAAAGAGCTAAGATCGTGATTGTCTCTGTTGCTGAATGAGCTAGGACGCTATTCAACTCTAATCTAGGAGAGACTCACTAACTTCATGTAGGAACACCGTTACTTTGTCTCCTAACTCATTTCCCTAACAAGACAACCTCAATGATAAGACGCACACTGTTTTCAATGCATTTCTTGCTAAAAGAGCTAAGATCGTGATTGTCTCTGTTGCTGAATGTGCTAGGACGCTATTCAACTCTAATCTAAGAGAGACTCACTAACTTCATGTAGGAACACCGTTACTTTGTCTCCTAACTCATTTTCCTAACAAGACAACCTCAATGATAAGACGCACACTGTTTTCAATGCATTTCTTGCTAAAAGAGCTAAGATCGTGATTGTCTCTGTTGCTGAATGAGCTAGGACGCTATTCAACTCTAATCTAGGAGAGACTCACTAACTTCATGTAGAAACACCGTTACTTTGTCTCCTAACTCATTTTCCTAACAAGACAACCTCAATGATAAGACGCACACTGTTTTCAATGCATTTCTAGCTAAAAGAGCTAAGATCGTGATTGTCTCTGTTGCTGAATGAGCTAGGACGCTATTCAACTCTAATCTAGGAGAGACTCACTAACTTCAAGTAGGAACACTGTTACTTTGTCTCCTAACTCATTTTCCTAACAAGACAACCTCAATGATAAGACGCACACTGTTTTCAATGCATTTCTTGCTAAAAGAGCTAAGATCGTGATTGTCTCTGTTGCTGAATGAGCTAGGACGCTATTCAACTCTAATCTAGGAAAGACTCACTAACTTCATGTAGGAACACCGTTACTTTGTCACCTAACTCATTTTCCTAACAAGACAACCTCAATGATAAGACGCACACTGTTTTCAATGCATTTCTTGCTAAAAGAGCTAAGATCGTGATTGTCTCTGTTGCTGAATGAGCTAGGACGCTATTCAACTCTAATCTAGGAGAGACTCACTAACTTCATATAGGAACACCGTTACTTTGTCTCCTAACTCATTTTCCTAACAAGACAACCTCAATGATAAGACGCACACTGTTTTCAATGCATTTCTTGCTAAAAGAGCTATGATCGTGATTGTCTCTGTTGCTGAATGAGCTAGGACGCTATTCACCTCTAATCTAAGAGAGACTCACTAACTTCAAGTAGGAACACTGTTACTTTGTCTCCTGACTCATTTTCCTAACAAGACAACCTCAATGATAAGACGCACACTGTTTTCAATGCATTTCTTGCTAAAAGAGCTAAGATCGTGATTGTCTCTGTTGCTGAATGAGCTAGGACGCTATTCAACTCTAATCTAGGAGAGACTCACTAACTTCATGTAGGAACACCGTTACTTTGTCTCCTAACTCATTTCCCTAACAAGACAACCTCAATGATAAGACGCACACTGTTTTCAATGCATTTCTTGCTAAAAGAGCTAAGATCGTGATTGTCTCTGTTGCTGAATGTGCTAGGACGCTATTCAACTCTAATCTAAGAGAGACTCACTAACTTCATGTAGGAACACCGTTACTTTGCCTCCTAACTCATTTTCCTAACAAGACAACCTCAATGATAAGACGCACACTGTTTTCAATGCATTTCTTGCTAAAAGAGCTAAGATCGTGATTGTCTCTGTTGCTGAATGAGCTAGGACGCTATTCAACTCTAATCTAGGAGAGACTCACTAACTTCATGTAGAAACACCGTTACTTTGTCTCCTAACTCATTTTCCTAACAAGACAACCTCAATGATAAGACGCACACTGTTTTCAATGCATTTCTCGCTAAAAGAGCTAAGATCGTGATTGTCTCTGTTGCTGAATGAGCTAGGACGCTATTCAACTCTAATCTAGGAGAGACTCACTAACTTCATGTAGGAACACCGTTACTTTGTCTCCTAACTCCTTTTCCTAACTAGACAACCTCAATGATAAGACGCACACTGTTTTCAATGCATTTCTTGCTAAAAGAGCTAAGATCGTGATTGTCTCTGTTGCTGAATGAGCTAGGACGCTATTCAACTCTAATCTAGGAGAGACTCACTAACTTCATGTAGGAACACCGTTACTTTGTCTCCTAACTCATTTTCCTAACAAGACAACCTCAATGATACGACGCACACTGTTTTCAATGCATTTCTTGCTAAAAGAGCTAAGATCGTGATTGTCTCTGTTGCTGAATGAGCTAGGACGCTATTCAACTCTAATCTAGGAGAGACTCACTAACTTCATGTAGGAACACCGTTAGTTTGTCTCCTAACTCATTTTCCTAACAAGACAACCTCAATGATAACACGCACACTGTTTTCAATGCATTTCTTGCTAAAAGAGCTATGATCGTGATTGTCTCTGTTGCTGAATGAGCTAGGACGCTATTCAACTCTAATCTAGGAGAGACTCACTAACTTCATGTAGGAACACCGTTACTTTGTCTCCTAACTCATTTTCCTAACAAGACAACCTCAATGATAAGACGCACACTGTTTTCAATGCATTTCTTGCTAAAAGAGCTAAGATCGTGATTGTCTCTGTTGCTGAATGAGGTAGGACGCTATTCAACTCTAATCTAGGAGAGACTCACTAACTTCATGTAGGAACACCGTTACTTTGTCACCTAACTCATTTTCCTAACAAGACAACCTCAATGATAAGACGCACACTGTTTTCAATGCATTTCTTGCTAAAAGAGCTAAGATCGTGATTGTCTCTGTTGCTGAATGAGCTAGGACGCTATTCAACTCTAATCTAGGAGAGACTCACTAACTTCATGTAGGAACACCGTTACTTTGTCACCTAACTCATTTTCCTAACAAGACAACCTCAATGATAAGACGCACACTGTTTTCAATGCATTTCTTGCTAAAAGAGCTAAGATCGTGATTGTCTCTGTTGCTGAATGAGCTAGGACGCTATTCAACTCTAATCTAGGAGAGACTCACTAACTTCATATAGGAACACCGTTACTTTGTCTCCTAACTCATTTTCCTAACAAGACAACCTCAATGATAAGACGCACACTGTTTTCAATGCATTTCTTGCTAAAAGAGCTAAGATCGTGATTGTCTCTGTTGCTGAATGAGCTAGGACGCTATTCAACTCTTATCTAGGAGAGACTCACTAACTTCATGTAGGAACACCGTTACTTTGTCTCCTAACTCATTTTCCTAACAAGACAACCTCAATGATAAGACGCACACTGTTTTCAATGCATTTCTTGCTAAAAGAGCTAAGATCGTGATTGTCTCTGTTGCTGAATGAGCTAGGACGCTATTCAACTCTAATCTAGGAGAGACTCACTAACTTCATGTAGGAACACCGTTACTTTGTCTCCTAACTCATTTCCCTAACAAGACAACCTCAATGATAAGACGCACACTGTTTTCAATGCATTTCTTGCTAAAAGAGCTAAGATCGTGATTGTCTCTGTTGCTGAATGAGCTAGGACGCTATTCAACTCTAATCTAGGAGAGACTCACTAACTTCATGTAGGAACACCGTTACTTTGTCTCCTAACTCATTTTCCTAACAAGACAACCTCAATGATAAGACGCACACTGTTTTCAATGCATTTCTTGCTAAAAGAGCTAAGATCGTGATTGTGTCCGTTGCTGAATGAGCTAGGACGCTATTCACCTCTAATCTAAGAGAGACTCACTAACTTCAAGTAGGAACACTGTTACTTTGTCTCCTGACTCATTTTCCTAACAAGACAACCTCAATGATAAGACGCACACTGTTTTCAATGCATTTCTTGCTAAAAGAGCTAAGATCGTGATTGTCTCTGTTGCTGAATGAGCTAGGACGCTATTCAACTCTAATCTAGGAGAGACTCACTAACTTCATGTAGGAACACCGTTACTTTGCCTCCTAACTCATTTTCCTAACAAGACAACCTCAATGATAAGACGCACACTGTTTTCAATGCATTTCTTGCTAAAAGAGCTAAGATCGTGATTGTCTCTGTTGCTGAAT